>NW_024082208.1:264879-287001 GCF_003009895.1 Hyaena hyaena | reverse complement strand
AAATGGTTTATATCCTTCACAAGTTTGGGCAGTGAGATTCTCATTACACGCAGTTATCTCAATTTGGATTTCTCCTTCCCGATATTTATGATGAACTTCACTCTTTCCATCATTGTCCTGGTCTATCATTACGTGTAAATTCTCAAGGGCACTAGGTTTACATCTACTCATTGACATGTGTTGAAAGGAAGCTTCTATGCACAACGTTGACAGGAAGCTCAGGGTGCCATGGGAAGATACAGCTGAAAGACATCAAATAACACAAAAGTATAATCATTCCATTTATTACTCCCACAGGGTGTGCTCACGAGTTCTAATATATATCCCTAAAATCACTCAGAGAATGTCAGCAAGGTGGCTGACAAGGAATCATTGGAATCTCATTCTTCCAGAGACACATAAACTTGCACACAATGTACAGACCACATAGCCTAATTGATAATGCTGTTGTATTGTCATGGCATAGCACAAATCACATTCTTATACCTCAAATACACAGGCAAAATACCATATGAACCCAAAATTACCAGCAAAAAGGAAATTCAACCATACAACAGAAGTGAGCAAAGTAGGATAGAGCAACAGTAGGAAAATATAAAGAATAGAAAGGGTCAGTTCTCAGAAGATATGAAGAAAATTGGCTACCCTTTACATCATGAAAGAAAGGAATTGAGAAGACAAATACGATCAAGGGGAAGAACTGAAGACAGGCACAATATAACTGATACCATAGAGATAAAAATTATTACAGGAGGTGCCACTAGAGAATTACATGACAAGATACATATCAAAAAATGGGTGTAGATTTCAGACAGATGGAACTTATCTGGACTCCCTCATGAAGAAATATTTTTAAAAATCTCACTGATTCATATCTACTAGGTAGATTGTAAAAATTAATCAAAATCAAAAACAAAAAACCTCCCAACAAAGAAAAATATTTATCCAGTGAATGAACTGGATAATCCATACAAACATTTGTTGAGAAAACTGTTCAAATCTCCTCCAACATTTCCATGGAACAAGAGAAAGGATATTAAGAACACATTCTCTGTGACCCCAGTTTTAATAAGTTATCAAAGCATAATAAGACATTATAAGTAAAGAAGAGATAAAAGGAAATAATAAAAAAATATTTTAAACCCTAAGTCAGTGGGATTTCTTCCTGAAATTCCATGGTGTTTCCACATATGGAAAACCATCAATTTAAAAGTGCACATTAAAGGAATGAAGATAAAAAGGACATGATCCTATTAATTGATGCAGAACAGGAAGTGAGCATATTGGACAGAATTTCATGATGAAAAAGACCCAATAAAGCAGGAATGGAAGGAAACAGACACGACCTAATAAAGGCTATTAGTGTATGGAAAGCTGAAATCTCACATAGTCAACAATAAAAGACTAGAAAATTCACCCGTCTGATAAGAAACAAGGTAATGAAGCGACATCACCACTTCAATTCAACATGCCACTGCAGAGTCTATTCAGAACAAGTGGGCAAGAAAGAAATAGATTAAACGCATTGAAAATGGAAAAGATAAAACAAAATGATCTCCGCTCACAGATGACATGATCTATAGACATCCTAGAGAATCCTTTTTATATCTTTTTTCTTTTTGGTTTGGTTTGGTCATCATTTGTATTGCTTATTTCTGCCTCTTTTATCCAGCAGGTACTCTGTTTTCAAATTTTTATACTACAAATGGTTGAATTAAGTTGTTTGCCTCAAATTTCTTTTCTTTTTGTTCAGTGCTTATTTATTTCTGAGAGAGCCAGAGATGGAGAGGGAGAGAGGAGGAGAAGGGAGGCACATAGAGAGAGAAGGACCAGAGAAGCCCAAGCAGGCTCTGCCCTGTCACAAAGAGCCCAACGTACTTTCAATGAAGACTTCCCTTGCAGGTGAGGACTGCTTTTCTCTTGATGTTTTTAAGGTTTTTCGTAGCCTCATATTTTGCAAATTTAATTGAAATACGTCTCAGTGTGGGACTGCTTCTTGTTTATTTTGATGAAAATACTCTCTGCCTCCTGGATGTGGACGTATGTTTCCTTCCCCAGAGCAGGGACAATTTCTAATATTTCTTCCAATAAATTTTCTGCCCCTTTTCTCTTTTCTTCTGGAGCTCCTATAATAAAAATGTCTTTACTTTTGAAGGAGTCACTGAGTTCCCTAAGTCTATTCCCATGTTGCAAAAATGTTTCTGTCTCTTTTGTTTGGATTCACTATCTTCCATAATTTTGTCTTCTCACTCACTAATTCATTCCTCTTCTTCCTCCAACCTGCTGTTCATTGCATCAGGATGATTTCTAATCTTATTTATACATTTTTCATCTGTGTTTGATTCTTTCTTCACACTTTTACCTCTGTGGGAAGGGCCTCATTAATGTTTTCTATTCTCTTCTCAACGCAGTATTTCTTATGATTATTGCCTTACATTCTCTATTTAGCATGTTACTGACAATTGTTTTACATAGATCTCTGATCGAGGCTATCCCTTGTTCTTTCATTTGGGCAACATTCTTCCATCTTCGCACTTTGTGTAAGTGCCCTCCTCTCTTTGTTCCCAAAGCCAGTTATCTCCTCACTACAGGCCAGTGACCTGCACATGCTCTCCATGCCGGCTGTGGACAGTGTTTGGTGCTTGGCCTGAATGTGGCAAATGTTCATTAGGTGTGAAGTGGTCTGTTTGTGAAATCAGACCCGACCCCAACTCCACCAGAACGGAGGCCCTGCAGAACTGTCGGGTCAAGAGACAGGTGTGGGCAGGGGCTTGTGCAGGTCTCCTGGAGAGGGGCTGACCTTGCCTGGCCTGAGGCAAGCTTGACTCAGAAGGTCACTCCCACCACGGCGCGGGGGTGGGGCTTCCTGTAAGCACCTTACACAACCAGTGTTGCCACTGAACTGCTTCACTCAGGAAATTCTGTTTATGCTGAGGGGTGGGGGAAGAAAATGGTGCCACCCAGCTCCCTTGTTCTCAGGAAGGCATCTCAGTGAATGTTGCCTCTGACGGAAGTACTCCTAGAATAATCTCACCCCTGCATGCCCCCCTCCCCCCCAGTGATCTTTAGATCTCTGTTTCTAAGCTGTCTCACCCCTAGTTGTGTGCCTGCCTTCTCTCCAGGAGCCGTGCAATGCCTTCCTTTCTCCAGTTGATCTTTAAAACTCTAGGCTTGGGGCGCCTGGGTGGCTCAGTAGGCTAAGCGTCTGATTTCAGTTCAGGTCATGATCTCCTGGTTCATGGGTTGAAGCCCCACTTCGGGCTCTGTGCTGGCAGCTAGCTTTATATAAGCTTTAATAAAAGCATTAAACTATAGCTTTAATAAAAGAATTTAAAAAATTTTTTAAAGAAGGAAATAAAGAAAAATTTTTAAAAAGAAATCAAAAAAGGGGCGCCTGGGTGGCTTAGTCGGTTAAGCGTCCGACTTTCGCTTGGGTCATGATCTCGCGGTTCGTGGGTTCGAGCCCCACGTCGGGCTCTGTGCTGACTGCCAGCTCAGAGCCTGGAGCCTATTTCAGTCTGTGACTCCCTCTCTCTCTGACCCTCCCCTGCTCACGCTGTCTCTCTCTCTCTCTCTCCTAGAAATAAATAAAACATTAAAAAAAAATTTTTAAAAATGTTTCATTAATTAAAAAAAAAAGAAATCAAAAAATAAAACTCTAAGCTTTATGCCATACAGGTTGCAAGAACTCACAACATTGAGGTGCTCTCATTTTCCAAGCCACTGGCTTTGGGGAAATATTCTCCTTGTGCATTCCCCTGTGTGCTCCTCTTTCTTTGCCTTTCTCCACAACCACAACCACCAGCCCCCCATAGCAGTACAATCTATTTCTCTCCAAGCCATATCTCTGTACTGTCTACAGTACAGTCTTTGAAGTGCCTCTTCGCTCTCCTTAGTTAAGGTGTTCCTCTGTCCATCTTCAGGTTGCTTTTTGGGATATTAGTATGATTTGATAGTTATCTAGTTGTGTTTGCGGGATGTGGTGAACCTAGAGTCTTTCCACATCGCTTCCATCATCCTCTTTTCTGAAGAATCCTTGCTTTAAAAGCCTGTTAAAACTCACAAGAATTTTGCAAAGTTGGAGAATACAAACCCAACACTTATAAACTTTTTTTAAATGTTTTTTATTTATTTATAGGAGAGAGAGAGAGACAGCATGAGCAGGGGAGGGTCAGAGAGAGAGAGGGAGTCACAGACTGAAACAGGCTCCAGGCTCTGAGCTGACAGTCAGCACAGAGCCCGACGCGGGGCTCGAACCCACGAACCGCGAGATCATGACCTAAGCGAAAGTCGGACGCTTAACCGACTAAGCCACCCAGACGCCCCCAAACCCAACACTTATAAATGAACTGTGTTTCCACACAACAAAAAAACAATATTCCAAATAAAGACAATTGCATTCACAATAGCATCACAAAGAATAAAATGCACAGGATTTCATGCCAGATAGAGTTCATAACTACTGCGATGAACACTGGAAAATATTGGGCCCGAACTGGAAAAAAAAAAAAAAAAGAGGAACCACATCCATCTTGCATAAGAATGTTTAACACTCCTGGGCTGTTGGGCACAGTATGGCTCAGTTGCTTAAGCGTCCAACTGTGGCTCAGATCATGATCTGAGCCCTGTATCAGGTTCTATGCTGACATCTTGAAGCCTGGAGCCTGCTTCAGATTCTGTGTCTCCCTCTCTCTCTCTCTGACCCTCCCCTGCTCATGCTGTCTCTCTCTTTCAGAAATAAATAACAAAAAACATGTAAAAACTAAAAAAAAAAAAAAAAAAAAAGACAAACTCCCAAGCAGGCACCACACAGTAGCATGGGAGCCCATTATGGGGCTCAAACTCATAAACCACAAGGTCATGCCCTGAACCAAAGTTGGCACTTAGCCAATAGAGACACCCAGGTGCCCTGATTTTGACGTATTTTAGATTCCACGTGATTTCATATAGTATTCCCCCCTCCCCCCCCATGTGATTCTTATTTAATTCAATAAAATCTCTTCAAGTTTGTCTGAGTCACACACAGACTCTTCAATGCTGGACCCCTATGGCAGAAAGATTAGACTTAAGAAGCAATCAAAATTAAGCAGATGAGGGGCGCCTGGGTGGCTTAGTTGGTTAAGCGTCCGACTTTTGCTTAGGTCATGATCTCATGGTTCGTGGGTTCGAGCCCCGCGTCCGGCTCTATACTGACTGCCAGCTCAGGGCCTGGAGCCTGTTTCAGAGTCTATGTCTCCCTCTCTCTCTAACCCTCCCCTGCTCACGCTGTCTCTCTCTCTCGCCTAGAAATAAAGCATTAAAAACTTAAAAAAAATTAAGCAGATGAAGGAAAAATGTTTACTTTTCACCTGTCTAAAAATAATATACATAGGAAAGCTGTCCACGATCAGAGCACTCACCACACGGACTACGTTGTGATACAAGCTACGTCAACAGGGAAGAGCCCAGGACCGACCATGTGAACAAAGTTTTCTATGTCCTACTGTTTTAGAGCAGCCCAGAAAATATTTGCTTATCAAATACTTACTTTTCATCTTCCTGTGAATTACATTCTTTCCCTTGGAGGCCCCAGACTTCTGTTCTTCCCTCCTTCCCTTCTTCCTTCCTTCCTTCTCTCTTCTTCAAAGACATGTATACCTTACTTTTCCTTTCTTTGCAATTTCCCTGTTTGTGGAGTCTCCATACATATAGTATTAAATTTGAATGTCTCCTGTTTGTCACGTGCCAGTTTACTTCTTTGTCAACAATGAGAACTTCCTCTGAGGTTCTAGTTCATGCTTTCACATATTCTTCCAAACCATACTTGGCTCCTCTTTTATACAATCAACGTTATGGGAGAAAAAGATACAGATTTGTAGGGCACAACACCTATAGTCTGGGGGAAATCCATGACACCCATTTTCAAGTTCTAAATATGAGAAGGGTAATTCACATACACGTTCCTGAGGTACCCAGCACAGGACCTCATGAGTAAAACTGTGTGCATGCAGAGTAATAGCTCCATAAACACTGCCTTAATGATGTATCTATGTTATTTTCTAAATACAGACTTTCTCAGACTATACCTGTTCCAAATAGTGTCATGGGTACATACATCTAACACACTGACCTTTGCTCTCGAGCTTATGGCTTGACTAATTGTCGGTTCTTTCAACAGGCCACTGATGCTTGGGAAACAAGGAACCCAATGTTCCTAGAATTTCAAGTTTGACCATGGTAGAAAAGTGGCCTTTTCTGTTGCCAGCAAGTCTTGAGGTCATATGGAGAATGATTCAGCACTGTACCACTGCTTCCCCTGCATGTCAATGTTCAGGAGTTCCCTGACTCCCCTTTAAAAACTCCCTGCTTCTTATGTGGCTTTGTAGATTGTCTGTATCCCTGCTTCAGAGAATGAAAATAGGTCAAATAATGTGTTTCTAATAAATCTCATCGGGTCCCTGTCTCTGAACCTATCCCACCATGTCCAGGCCCATTGAGCATCATCTCCAATATCTACTTTAATATGTGACATTTGACAGCAATGCCCACAATGATTACATCATCCAGTATGCCCTCCTCCATAAGTGCCACTGATCAAGGCCTGGGCATCACTGGAATCATTGTCATCTTAGAGCATCTGGTCCTCAGTAACACATAGAAATTCAATTAAATCCTATAGATAAAATGGCACTTCTCTCATCCTCAGAAACCCACCACGTTTGCCAATTCCTTATCTCTATGACTTTTATTCATCAGATGATGCGACCAAGAGCGGTCTCTGACTTTGGAGTTATGAAAGGGAGCAACTTCCGGTTCCCACCCTACACTGGAAAGAGATCTTCACATTTTCTTACTTTCCATCCCGTTCCTACAGTATTTAATGATATGAGATAGGTAAAAATTGGTGGTCAGATAACACTCCACTCCACATATCCAGATAAACATATTAAAATCAATTGTTTTATTAATTAAATGTATTAAGTTCACACATAGGCAAAGTAATGCATTTCAAGTCCACTCTATTACCACTGTCCAAAATCTAGAAAACAAGCCTTCACAAATATTTGATAAGATGATGTGGGAATACAGATATCCATAATGTTAAGGCCTGAGGCCATTCTTGTAAAATATGTATAATCATATGACATTTTGGGGAAGTGGTTGTTATGCCCTTTCTAATCTCTCTGAGCATTCCATCATTTCAACCACGTTAACTGACATTCTCTAACTATGACCATGGTGAAGATATACCAGTGTTTTACTAACCTGTCACCTCTTTTTTCCTTATAGACCATTTGGGACATTATTTTATTTACAATAGTCAAGAGTTTTACTTTTATTATTATTCTTTATTTATTTCAGAGAGAGAGACAGTATGTGAGCAGGGCAGGGGATGAGAGAGCAGGAGAGGGAGACATAGAATCTGAAAAAGGCTCCAGAATCTGAGCTGTCAGCAATGAGCCCGACACGGGGCTCAAACACATGAACCATGAGATCATGACCTGAGCTGATTGGACACTCAAATGACTGAACCACCCAGTCATCCCAAGATTTTCATTTTTAATACAAGGGAAAGAATGGTGTTCTGAACACCTATTACATTAGAACTTACATCAATGATTTCACCAAAAAAAGCATCTCCATGAAGATTTTCTTCATAAATGGTATATTATGTTGTCCATCTTCCATGAAAAATGACACAAGTCACACCTAATAAAGAAGGGCACGTCATATCTTTCATGCATCAACAATCAGCCACATAATTTTCAAAAACCACTGGGAACTAATGAATTTTGGAAGTAATTCGAGAGTAGAAATATATTAATGTTTACTAGTCACAGATGTCACTTAGCGTTGAGGTGAGAAAAAACAGCACAGACTGAAATTAACGTGCCTATGCAAAAATTGATCCATTTAATCTCTTGAGGCATAATGGCATATACACTGTTTAACATTGTATTATTCCTTATCATTAGTATTTTGATGTGTGTCTGAGTAGAGACTGATGTACTACTTTGCAATGTGAATTCTGAGACATTTATTGGCATTTGATATTCCGTTAAATATCCTTGTAAAGATTTATATCTTTCAAGATACCTTCTTTTATGAAGAAGTGTCTGGTGCTTGCTAACGTGTACATTTAATATGAAGGCCTTTCCTCAGTCATTATGTCTGTAGAATTTACATCTCGTGTGTACTTTAGGATATTGATTAAGGATCCAATTCCAGTCATAAGCCCTGCAACTTTCTCCACATGTTCTATCCACTAAGAGAGCTATGATAATGAGGAAGTTGTGAATTCCAGCAAATGGCCGGACACGTTCTTTACTTTTGTCATGTTTCTCCTCAGTAAAATGTCTGTGATGCAGAGTAGGGTTAGGCAGTCATGGAAGTTTACCACATTCCTCATAGATTAAGTGTTTTCTCCAGTATGAGTTCTGTGATGCAGACTGAAGCTTCACCTCTGATGAACAGGCTTCCCAAATTCTTTATATTTGCAAAGTCCTCCCCAGTGTTCCCTCTTCGATCAGGAGTCAGGGTGTAGCATTGCTTCAAAGCCTTGACACATTCTTTAGTATTCCGTGGTTATTCTGCAGGATACATTTTCCAATGGGAAGTAAGGGGTGAGCTGTCCACAAAACGTTTTGCACTATCCTTAAGTTTGGAAGATTTGCTCTAGTATGAATTCTGCAGTAAAAGTAAAGATTAAAGAATGATTAAAGACCATAGAACATTCTTTACATTGGTTTCCATCAAGTATGAATTCCGTGATGTCGACTAAGGCTTGATTCTTGGGTGAAGGCCTTGTCACATTGTTTACATTGGTGAGGCTTCTCCCCAGTATGGATTCTGTGGTGTTGAATAAGGTATGAGCGGTACGTAAAGGCCTTGCCACGATTCCTTACATTGGTAAGGTTTCTCTCCAAGATGAATTTTCTGATGTGCAGATAGATTTGAGTGCTGGGTAAAGGTCTTTCCACATTCTCTACATTGGTAAGGTTTCTCTCCAGTATGGATTATGTTATGTTGATTAAGGGCTGAGGGCCAGTTAAAGGCCTTCCCATATTCTTTACTCTTGTAAGGTTTCTCTCCAGTATGGATTCTGTGATGTTGATTCAGAGCTGAGCAGTTCTTAAAGGGCTTGCTACATTCTTTACTTTGGTGAGGTTTTGCTCCAGTATGGATTTTGTGATGTTTGGTAATATCTGCGTTGTGGGTAAAGGCCTTGCCACATTCATTACAGATAACTTTCCTCTGGTATGGATTCTGTTATGTTGAATCTGGGATGAGCGATGTGTAAAGGCCTTGCCACATTCTTTACATTGGTAAGGTTTCTCTCCAGTATGGATTCTGTGATGTTGATTCAGGGATGAAGACCAGTTAAAGGCCTTGCCGCATTCTTTACACTTGTAAGGTTTCTCTCCAGTATGGATTCTGTGATGTTCCTTAAGGGTTGAGGATCCAGCAAAGGCCTTGCCACATTCTTTACATTGGTAGGGTTTCTCTCCAATATGCATTTTCTGATGTGCAGATAGATTTGAGTGCTGGGCAAAGGTCTTTCCACATTCTCTACATTGGTAAGGTTTCTCTCCAGTATGGACTCTGTGATGTCGAGTAAGTTTTGAGTAGTGCATAAAGGCCTTGCCGCATTCTTTACACTTGTAAGGTCTCTCTCCACTATGGATTCTGTGATGCTCCTTAAGGGCTGAGGATCCAGTAAAGGCCTTGCCACATTCTTTACACTTGTAAGGTTTCTCTCCAGTATGGATTCTGTGATGTCGATTAAGAGCTGAGGGCAATTTAAAGGCCTTGCCACATTCTTTACATTGGTAAGGTTTCTCTCCACTATGGATTCTGTGATGCTGATTAAGAGCTCTGGGCCAGTTAAAGGCCTTGCCACATTCTTTACATTGGTAAGGTTCCTCGCCAGTACTGATTAGTTTATGTCCATTTACTGATGAGCCATAATTAAAGGTTTTACTACATTCTTCACATTTGTAAGGTTTGTCTCCAGTATGCACTCGCTGATGTTGAAGTTGTGTTGAGTGCCAGTTGAGGGCTCTGTCACATTCCTTACCAATGTATTCTTTCTGTCCACTCTGCATTTTCTTATTTATATTTACCCTTGATGACTCACTAAACATGTTCCCAAGTTCACTGCATGTAGATGGGTTTTTTCCCACATGAATCCTCTGATGATCATGATCATTAGAGGACTGATTAGGAATTTTCCCACAATCATTATACTTTGAAGGATTTTCTCCCAAATGTGTAATCTTATGTATAAGAAGGTTGGAGCTTTCATGAAACACTTCTTTACATTTATTTGATTCATAATGGTTCTCTGACAAACATGTCCTTCGATGTTTCATAACATTTGAACCCTGGTTAAGTATTGTCTCAGATTCACTGCAATAAGCAATTCTGTTTTCATTGAAAATGCTGTGGTTAGGGTTTAAGGTCGATTGCTCAGAGAAGGACCCTTCAAATGGATGCCACTTACCACTTTCTCCTCCAGTTTTAAATCTCTGATATTCAGAAATATTTGACTGAAAGGTCAATGAAATCCTATGGCCAAAATGGTACAAATGTGTGTTTTCATGATGGACAAGGTCACTTCCCAGATTTTCAAAATTTTTGTTCTGCAAATATGTGTGTTTCACCACTTGATTTGAGCCTTTGCCTATAGAAACACACTGCTTTGCAGAAGTAATGGACTTCAAAATGGGCGTTCCCCAAAATGCTTTAGATCCTTCACCGATTGGGGCAGTGAGACTCTTATAATGGGAAGTTGTCTCCATTTGCATAGGTGCTTCATGACATCTTTGGTGCCCTTCTCTCTCCCCAGCACTGTTCCCGTCTATCACTAAGAGTCCATTCTCAATGACGTTCTCTTTACATCTACCCACTGACACTCTCTGGAAAGAAGTTTCTATGCACATCTTTGGAAGGAGGCTCTGAGGGCCATTTGAAGACACAGCTGAAAGGTAATGAATAAAAGAAAAATCATTCCACATACTACTGTCAGGTGAATACAATTAAAATTTCTGGCACACAAAACTGAAATCAGAGAACTTTAACTTTAGGAAAAATGAATCATTAGTTTTTCTACATCACTCAGATTGTATCTGTATTTAATTCCAACTATTTTTATATAATGTTATTGTTGGCATATTTTACAACTTCGGTGGCATTTGTTTATTTAGAAATAAGAGGTTTTGCGGGTGGCTCAGAGGGTTGAGCATCTGACTCTTGGTTTCAGTTCAGGTCATCATCTTGTCGTTAAGGAGTTCCACCCCACATCCTGTTTGGCACTGACAGTGTCGAACCTGCTTGGAATTCTCTCCTCTTTCTTTGCTCCTCCTCCACTCTCTAACTCTCCATCTCTTGAAATACGTGGGAGGGGGGAACCTTAAAAGAAATGAAAATTTCTTGCTTGATCCTAAAAAATGGGTTATGCCCTTAAATTCTGTGTTATACTGTCTTTTAAGTGCTTAATACATCAGGGTTTTCATTAGAGGTTTCCATGTTGTATATTAATGAATATACTTTACAATTTTACTGTCCTTGAAGACATGCCACTAGTTCAAAGTGTTCAGTTTTTTCCTGGATGCACACTCAGAGTTCAGTATTATAGCTACAGGTGACCTAGGTGGTTCAGTACTTTCAGTATCCAGGTTCAGCTCAGGCCATGATTTCAGGGTCAGTGAGTTGGAGCCCCGTGTCAGACTTTGTGCTGACAGCTCCGAGCCTGGAGCTGCTTCAGATTCTGTGTCTCCCTCTGTCTATGCCCCTCCCATGTTCAGACTCTTGTCTCTCCTTCTCAAAAATGAATAAACATTAAGTATTTTTAAAAAGGAAACAATTTACAATAATAGATACACAGGGACTCCTGGGTGCTGTTTTAGTTGGTTGAGTCTGACTGTTGATTTCACCTCAGGTCATGATCTCACATTTTAGGACTTCGAGCCCTGCATTGGGCTGTGTGGTGACAGAGCAGAACATGCTTGGGATTCTCTCTCTCCCTCCCTCCATCTCTGTTCCTCCTCCCCTGGTGCTCTCTCTCTCCCAAAAGAAAAAATAAATGTATAGTAACATTCCTTTACATAATTCACCATTTTTATGTAGAATTATTGGGTTATAGTTTGTCTTATTCTGATTTTGCAATTCGATAATAATGTGGTTCCTTTTGTATGGATTTTTCCACTACATTATTTTTCAACTTCAGCTTTAGGTGTGGTTTTGTTTTTACCTGTGTATTTTCGTACAGGGTGACAATTTTCAGCTCATTACATTTTCGGACAGTGTGAGTGTCACTCAAACATAAATCACCTTTATGCCCTCTGCCAATACAATTATCTTACTATTTGTCTCTAGAAATATTACCCTGGCATACTTTGTGAATCATCCTGTTATTTCTTTCCTGGGTTAGTGGTCAGTGAATGTTGTTTATTCTCTATGTGTGTTGTCATGAGAATAGAATTAAATTTTTTATCTGTTTATTGGTGAATATATTTGTACATATTTTCATTGTGGTTTCCTTAGAGATTACTTAAAATACCTTAAAGGTATAACAAACCATTATATCCACTGTTGTCACAGAGCTGGACACAGGGCGTGAACTCACAAACTGTGAGACCATGACCTAAGCCTAAATCAAGAGCCTGACAGTTAAACAACTGAGCCACCCTGATGCCCCTATGTAGCCATAATATTAAACTGTGACTGTATACACATAAAAGAAATGGAGCATTTCAAATTATTGGTATGACAGTAATGTTGTGAAGTATGTTAATTAAAACTAACCATGGAGGGGCACCTGGGTGGCTCAGTCAGTTAAGTGGCCAACTTCAGCTCAGGTCATGATCTTACCGGCTCATGAGTTTGAGGTCGGTGTCAGGGTCTGTGCTGACAGCTTAGCGCCAGGAACCTGCTTCGGATTCTGTGTGTGTGTCTCTCTCCCTGCCCTTCCCCTACTCACACACAGCCTCTCTCAAAAATAAGTGAACATTAAGAAAAAAAAAACACCAACCATGGAAACCTCTAATGAAAAATCTTATGAATGAAGCAGTTAAAAGATATTAAAAGTGTATTGTGTTAATAGATCCTTCCAATTACATAAATTTTAAGAGTGTAATCCATTCTTTAGAATCGAGCAACAAAAGCCATTTCCTTTAAGTTTTTTTTTTTTAAAGCATATTGTGAGAGAGACAGGGTAACACAGAGGGAGACAAAGAAAGAAAATAAAAGAGGCAGAGAGAGAGGGAGAAAAAGTCCCAAGCAGGCTCCATGCTGTCAGTGCAGAGCAGGATCCAGGTTAAAAACTCACATACCATGAGATCATGCCTGAACTGAATTCAAGAGTCTGATGTTCAACGCTCTAAGCCACTCATGTTCCCCCAAATCTCATTTCTGAGTAAACAAGCACTGGCAGTATTGTAAATAGCAAGCACATTATTAAAAAAATCTCTGGGATTGAATTCAGATACATTCTGAGAAAAGTAGAAAAACTAATGATTCATTTTTTCTGAAATAAATTTCATTTACAATTGAAACTTTTTTCTACATACAGAAATTTTACTAACCATCACCCTCATTTGTTATAAAGCAAATGCCCCTGTCATTTCAGAACTACTGATCTGGGACAGATAGGGACACCTGAGTGGCTCAGTCAGCTGAGCATCAGACAGACTCAGATCATGATCTCACAATTTGTGGGTTTGAGCCCCATGTCAGACTCTGTGTAGATAGCTCAGAGTCTGGAGCATGCCTCTAATTCTGTGTCACCTCTGCCTCTGCCCTCTCCTGCTCACTCGCTCTCTCTCTCTCACAAAAATAGGCATTAAAATCAAAAAAAATTTAAAAAATTTTAATGTAGGGGCGCCTGGGTGGCTCAGTCGGTTAAGCGTCTGACTTCAGCTTGGGTCATGGTCTCACGTTTCGTGGGTTCAAGCCCCGCATCGGGCTCTGTGCTGACAACTAGCCCAGAGCCTGGAGCCTGTTTCAGATTCTGTGTCTCCCCCTGTCTTTGACCCTCCCCGGCTCATGCTGTCTCTATCTCTCTCTCAAAAATAAATAAAATATTAAAAAAAAATTTTAATGTGATAAATCATAATGTCATCTCATACACAACTACTCAGAAAGTGAAAACATATATGACAAAGTCACATGAACTTCATAGTATACATGACAAAATTCTAAAACGATTCAAGTATTAAGAAATAATGTAACAACTGAGACTTCATTATGGACTGCGAGTTTTAAGTTCTAAATGTTCTATCGCCCCTTTGATATTAATCGATGTAGGAATGCTGGCAACATCATAGGTGCTTTAAATTCCTTCGCCAGTGAGGAATGGGACACATGCAGTGTAAATATCTTATTTTAGTTAATAATACACAAAATGAACTTCTCTTAGTTCTTAAAGTTTATTTGTATTTATGTTGAGAGAGAGATAAGACTAAGTAGGGGAGGAGCAGAGAGGGAGAAAGGGAGACAATTCCCAGGTTGCTCAGCGCTGTCATCACAGAGGGCTGTGTGGGACTCAAATTCACTAACTGTGAGATCGTGACTTCAGCTGAAGTCAGAAGCTTCAAAAACTGATCCAGCCATGCGCCCTAAAACCTGAACTTCTGAAGTAAATAAAGGTTGAGATTTTCTCATTTTAGGGAGGTGCTTTATTATCTGATGAAATTAGTGGGTCTCAATTTTGTATGATTGAGATGAAAGCCTCCATAATATTGGAAAGCATAAACCAGATAACATGTGATATCAGTCCCCAGTTTTCCCGGGATTTCTGTACCAAACCCCAATATACCTACCACTACCCTGACACACTTCTCACACAAGGCGAACACTCAGAAATGAATTAACATAGACTTCCTCAGAAATGCAGAGATTTCCCCAAACCCTCAAAGCAATGGAGAACCAATGAGACAAAGGAGGCCCTCACTGTAGATGTGAAGGATCTTCAATGGAACTGAAGGACAATCCATAGAGAATATGAGTGTGATGTGTTGGAAAGCTGATGTCCGCTGTGAGAGGGAGAGACATGAAACTAGGTGTCTCAAACTAATTTCTATTCAAGAAGAGCTGCTCAAACCACATGTTAAAGTCTGTCTTCCTCCTTCACATTGCGACCTCCCCTCTGTCATCTGCTTCCTTCCTTCCCACCTACCTGGGTAGGAGCCTACTGTCTCCTTTCTCTTCACATCCGATTGCTCCCTCTTTTGTTCCAAAAAGATGACCAGGTCCAGCTTTGACACAACAAAACCTGTTTGTGAGAACAAAGGGATAGAGTATTGCTGCAGATTCTACCTTTTAACCCACTATTGGCCTCAGTAGAGAAGAGAGGACATTCTAGAATTCTGGAAAATCATTCGCAAATGCTGTTGCCCAACAGCCTCTTTGGAACACACAAGAGGGATTTCCAAAGGTTCACAGCTCGGTCTCCACTTCCAAGTATTACCACTACCATAATCAGTACAAATTGGTATTGAAGAAGGAAGAACCATTTTATGCCACTCAATTGAATTGCCATTTAAGAAAGGCCGGTTAGAACTGCCATCAATCTAGAAAATGATGATGTTACTCTCAGGAAGAGAAAACTCACCTGAAAGGAAAAATCGTGAAGATTTTTCTCTGCATCTACAAACCCCTACATCTTTCCCTTACTGTAGGGATTTGAATCCCAGTCATGCAAAGAGGAAGCTTCCTAGAGACAGTCATCAAACAAGGAATAAAACCCTCAGTGTGGTTTGGGAAAACTGGAGGGAGTTATCCTCACCCAAGAAGAGGAGGTGTCCATAGTTCTCTAACATCACGTCCCTGTACAGTTCCCGCTGACTGTGGTTCAGGCGTCCCCACTCCTCCTGAGAGAATTCTATGGCCACATCCCTGAAGGTCAGCAGTCCCTGCAACAAACACCACAGTTACCAAGTGGACATATGAGGAGGTCATAATGGTACCTATCGTACTTATGAGAGAAGTTAATGTCACCTGCTGAACCCCATGACAGAACCTTCACTGCTTACCTGCCTGCGCTCACTGACCTTAGTCCCTCATGTTACTTACTATTCTTATGTACACCTCTCTCCTACTTCAGGCAAAACAGCCTATGGGCATAGTGTCCTGTGGTGGAAACAGAAAATATCCAACAAAAGGTAATGACTGCCCTGAGGAAGACCTTGAATTGGCTCAAACTGAGCTTAACCCCTGACTCCCATCTATGCAGATGAACTTTAGTGTAAACATGGAATGAGGACAGGGGCGCCTGGGTGGCTTAGTCGGTTAAGCGTCCGACTTTCGCTTAGGTCATGATCTCGCTGTTCGTGGGTTCGAGCCCCGCGTCGGGCTGTGTGCTGAATGCCAGCTCAGAGCCTGGAGCCTGTTTCAGTCTGTGACTCCCTCTCTCTCTGACCCTCCCTGCTCATGCTGTCACTCTCTCTCCTAGAAATAAATAAAACATTAAAAAAAAAAACCATGGAATGAGGACAGTTACCTTTATCTCCATTATGTATTTCTCAAAATGTTTCTTTCCTCAAAGAGAGAGCACAAGTATGGGTGGAGCAGAGATAAGAATTCCAACCAGGTTCAATCATCACCAAGGACCTTGACTTGGGGCTTAATCTCAAGACTGTGAGATCATGACTTGAGCCAAAATCAAGAGGCGGAAGCTCAAGGGACTGAGCCACCCTTTTACCTCATTATAATACTAATATCTCCACCCATGGAGGAGCACAAATGTCATTTACTGTGTAACGTACAGAGAATGTATAGAACTGTTTTCTTAAGGTTCATGTGCAACTTGTCCTCAGCCTCCCCTTTCTAAATATCCACCCTATCCCTAAATAAAGGGAAACCATTCCGGAGCACCTGGGTGGCTCAGGCAGTTAAGCCCCCGACTCTTGTTTTCAGCTCAGGTGATGATCTTATAGTTCGTGAGTTTCAGCCCCGCATTGGGCTCAGTGCAGAGCCTGCCTGAGGTTCTCTTTCTCCCTCTTTCTCTGCTCTCTCTGTATCTAAATAAATAATCTTTTTTAAAAAAGGCAAACAATTGCCCCTTCCTCCTGAGTCTCTTCCTTTGAAGGTTTTCCTTGTGATCTCCTTATTTCCTATATATAAATTATCCTTTGTTTGACATCCACACCTGATACAGTTTTTTGTGATTCACCAAGGACTAAACTCTTGTTAGCTCCGTTATATTAGGAGAACTGGTTCTGGGTTAGTGAAGTTTCTTGCTTTCTGCAGTAAGAAAATTTCTAACACAATAGTATGCTGTAATATATTCTTTAATTTGAGGTATGAACTGTTATAAATATTGTATTTATTCAAGAGAATTTGTAAAATGAAGGCATCAACACAGGTACACCCATTAAAACATGATTTTTAAACTTTATATCTTATTTTTGAGAGACAGAGAGAGAGCATGCGTGGGGGAGGAGCAGAGATAGAGGGAGACACAGTATCCAAAGCAATATCCAGGTTCTGAGCTGTTAGCCCAGAGCCCAACATGGGGCTTGAACCTACAAACTGTGAGATCCTGACCTGAGCAGGAGTCGGACGCTCACCTGACTGAGCCACCCAGTCACCCCACGAATACACGTTTTTGAATGCTGTATTACATCATTTAGAACATGTGGTGTCTATTTCTTAAGGGAAAGTTTTGAGGGTTACAAATGTACTTAGCATATTCTAATATGAATTAGAATTCACAACAGTGCTTTGGAGATCCAGTTAAATGCAGATACTGTTCCGGAGATCTTGGAGATCTTGGGGAAGGTGTCTGCATTTCTAAAAAGGCATTAGTCTATGCGCCAAGGGATACATATTTCAATACGAAGAAATAGAACTCAAAGGGAGGAACTCTTGGAGGACGTGGAACTGAATGCGTTTTACTGCAATTACAGGTTCTACTAGGGGCGCCTGGGTGGCTCAGTCGGTTAAGCGTCCGACTTCGGCTCAAGTTATGATCTCACGGTTCATGGGTTCAATCCCCGCGTCAGGCTCTGTGTTGACAGCTAGCTCTGAGCCTGGAGCCTGCATCACATTCTGTATCTCCCTCTCTCTCTGACCCCCCCCACTCATGCTGTCTCTATCTCTCAGAAATAAATAAAACATTAAAAAAAGTTTTTATAGGTTCTACTAGAATATTAAGAAAGGTGGCAACAAGCCTTTCCAACCATTTCCTGGTTAGTAGATAACATTAAAAGTTTCCCATAAATTCATGGAAAATTAATAATAAAAATCTGAGAGAAGAAACACATTATTCTATTTTAGTGAATATTTTGCCAAACATTCGGTACATGGTACAGATCAAATTTTAATTCAGGTTAACTGACATAGAGTTGATAAAAAATGACACACAGGTCAATATACAGTAGGGACCTTAAGTCAATGTTCATAGCAGGATCAATCCTAAGAATGATGGAAAGAAGAAGGTATGCACACAAAAACTGATCTTCCTGTATACATTCCATGCACACACCCATACGTTTTGAAAGTAGTTATATACCATTAAAAGTGATAGAATAGAAAATTATCAGGGTGAGTAAGAAACAGTTTTAATGAGCAGTGCCTGGGTGGCTTAGCCAGTTAGGTGTCCAACTTGTGATTTCAGGCCAAGTCATGTTCTCAAGGTTTCTGAGTTCAAGCCCCACCTCAGGCTCTAGGCTGACAGTGTGGAGACTCTTTGGGATTCTCTCTCTCCTTCTCTTTCTCTGCCCTTCTCTCTCTCTCAAAAGTAATTTAAAAAACCAACCAACAAAAAACATTTCAATGTCATGAAAGTCCTCAATCTAGCTGTAGAGGAAGATGCTTAGGTCTTTTCCTTACACCATCAACACAAACACATAAATGATATGAATATAACAGTTTTTATTTCTGAGTCTACTATAATGAGGGATACAAATCGAAATACGTTCACTTCACCACAGAAGCCTGACCTAGAGCCTGCATAGTTTTTGTAACCGCCAAATAAAGACTGCTTCCTGCATTCTGCTGCTGCTGCTTCTTCTTCTTTTCAATGTTTATTTATATTGTGAGAGAGAGCATGGGCAAGTATGTTGTAAAAGGGGGAGAGGCAGAGAGATGGAGAAAAATAATCCCAAGTAGGCTCCAGGCTGTGACTGAGGCACTCAGGGGGCCCTGGATACTGCATTTGAAAAGGGTCTCATGACCGCTGATATGTCTCACCAGTTGTTAAATACTGAACTGAAAGACAAGCAGCAGAGAAATCGTGCGGAAGTCGTTATACAAGTAGAAATCTACAGAAACATTTGTGATTGAACACTTTGTGCATCTACCTTCCCCTGTGAACTTATAAACTTCATGCAGCCGAAGTACAGTTCTTTCTGCCCACGGGGCCTGGTCCTGTGCTACTTCAATAAATTATCCGTCTTGCATCAAACAGTAACTTAAAACTTGTTTCTTGACTTTAGAACTCAATGATCCCATAACATCATATTTCTTGGAAATCTTTTTATTTTATCATTTTTTAATATTTGAACGTATTTATTCTTAATTGAGAGAGGGCACAAGTGAGGGAAGTTGGAGAGAGAGAGAATCCCACGAGGGGCAGAGACAGAGAGAAAGTGAGTGAGTTGTGGGACTCGACATCATGAACCCTGAGATTGTGATCTGAGTTGAGTCAGATACTTGAACAACTGAGCCACCCAGGCACCTTGAAGGCCTTATTCAAAAATTTAGGGTCGGGGCGTCTGGGTGGCTTAGTCGGTTGGGCCTCCGACTGGGCTAAGGTCATGATCTAATGGTGCGTGGGTTCGAGCCCCGCGTCGGGCTCTGTGCTGACTGCTAGCTCAGAGCCTGCAGGCTGTTTCACATTCTGTGTCTCCTCTCTCTCTGCCCTTTGGCTGCTCACGCTGTCTCTCTCAGAAATGAATAAACATTTCAAAAATTTGGTGTTTATTTATTTTAAGAAAGGATAAGGGTGCGGGGGGGGGGGTAGAGACTCCCAAAAGGGCTTCTGTGGTCAGCATGCTACCTGACATGGGGCTCGATCTCATGAACCTCAAGATCATGATCTACACCGAAATCAAGATTGGAGACTTAATCGACGGATTCACCCAGGCGCCCCTCATTGAAAGCTCTAGTTTCAATCATCATTTGTGCCCTATGGTACTTTGGGATTTTCACATGCTCAAACATGTGAATTATGTGATTCTTCCCTTTCTGAAAACACAAAGAAGTGCATAGAACAGCATGTCTGTGTCATGACTATGCAGTGAACTACACAAGATGAGGGCCTTCACTGCCCAATGGAAACTGATATGACGTGGGGCAGGAATAAATAAATGCTCAATAAAGTATTCCTAAGGCCTTTGGGTGAACGACACTGATCTTATTAAAGCACAGGGACAGGATCTGTGGAAAGAATGAGCTGCAGTGTGATGGTGAGGAGCCAGTGAGTATACACTTTAAGTTGAGGAGTAGAAATATAAGTTTCTAAAGGAATTGTCATAGGTTAAAAGACACTCACTGGACCCTGGAAGTCTGGCTATTGTCCAGCTAAACTTGCTTTTTGCCTCTGGAAGAGCATTAACATTAAAGCGGTTGTAAATATCTTGATGAATATCTTCCTCTGCCAGTCTCAAGTATTTCTCAGAGGGTTGCAAGTTGTACAAAAATTTAATGATACCTACATTTCTTTTCCCTTTGTTCTCCTCATCAGAAACTGCAAGGAAGGGCTGGCTGCCTGGGTGCTCAGTCAGTTAAGCATGACTCTTGATTTCACTTCAGGTCAGAGTCTCATGGTTTTGTGAGTTCTTGCCCCAAATGAGGTTCTGCACTGACTCTGTGGAGCCTGCTTGGGTTTCATGCGCTCTCTCTACAACTTCACTGCTCTCGCTCTGTCTCTCTCTAATTAGTACACACACACACACACACACACACACGGAATGAAAACTGGAAGAAAGTTTCCATTTTAAATATGATGGTGTCTTGAAATCGCTCAGGGAATCTGCCTAAAATCATTTCAACTGATAAGAAGGAAAATATGGATATTTTAGGGGAGAAATCTGGCAGCACAAAGCCTAGTAAACGAATGTAACATCAGCTATAAGGAATCAAAGCGATCTCAGTGCCTCAGGCACACCTAACAACACAGGACCACAGGTGTGTTCTTATGACCCCCAAACAGCAAGTCAGAATAGAAACAACCTTGAGGATACAGTGCATTTTTACAGACTTCAAACACGTATACTTTCCATTTCTTGTGATATCAGAATATTTTGAAGTAACTTTTCCACATCCTCATGAGCAGGTTATTCTGTCTTTGTTTCCATCTTATGTATTTGTGCATTTTCGTACCTACTGTACCCAGAGCAGAGAGAGCATTGAGATCAGACCTTAATGGGAACTGTTTCCTTGACTGCTATCCCAGGACCAGACCCCGTCAGCAACAGGAAACTAGCACTCACCACCCCTCCCCCCCACCCCCCTAATCTGTCACAAAGGGACTATTTTCAATACTTGCAGGACTTATGTGAAATTGACAACTGTTGATGCCCTGCTGGAAGGCAGGTTGGAGAGAAGGGAGACGAGTCTCTGGGACACAGGGAAGGAGGGTTCTAACCACCTACCTTGAGTATCCTGAGAAGGTAAAAATTAGGTGAAAACATAAAGCAGAGCCATCATAACGAAAAGCAAAATCACTGGCTTTTTTTTTTTTAATTTCTTTTGTAGCAGGATTCTCACACCAAGGCTTTTCTTTGCAGGAAACTGAGGGGAGAATCTATTATAATATGGCGGGCAGGGGGCGCCTGGGTGGTTCAGTCGGTTAAGCGTCCGACTTCGGCTCAGGTCATGGGCTCAGGTCATGATCTCACAGTTCGTGACTACGAGCCCCGGTCGGGCTCTGTGCTGACAGCTAGCTCAGAGCCCAGAGCCAACTTCAGATTCTGTGTCTTCCTCTCCCTCTGACTCTCCCCTGCTCACGCTGTCTCTCTCAGAAATAAATTAAAAAAAAAAAAAAAAGATGGCCGACAGGATGATAAGGAAATACCTGTCCCTGATCAAAGGCTCCCTCCTCTGGGCTCTTCTTCCCACACTGCTTGTCTCAAGCAGAAACGAGGAATGCGGAAGTTACAGGCTGTAAATTCCTCCCTCTGCTGAAGCTCTGGGCTC
>NW_024082208.1:261085-264779 GCF_003009895.1 Hyaena hyaena | reverse complement strand
CATTCAAGGCCATTTTTAAAAAACATTTTTAAAAAATTCTTACAAAGGACTTTACTTCTGTCATTCTATACATACTTATTGAGTAACTGGAATACAACGATGAAAAACTCCTACACAGTAACCTTTTACCAAGCATTTTAATGTTTATTTTTATTATTACGTTTGAGAGCATGAACAGGGGAGAGGGACAGAGAGAGACGGCTAATCTTAAGCAGGCTCCATGCTTAGCCCCATGCAGTACTCAATTCCACACCCCTGGGATTATGACCTGAGCTGAAATCAAGAGTCTGATGCTCGGGGCGCCTGGGTGGCTTAGTCGGTTAAGCGTCCGACTTTCGCTTAGGTCATGATCTCGCGGTTCGTGGGTTCGAGCCCCGCGTCGGGCTCTGTGCTGACTGCCAGCTCAGAGCCTGGAGACTGTTTCAGAGTCTGTGTCTCCCTCTCTCTCTGACCCTCCCCTGCTCACGCTGTCTCTCTCTCTCCTAGAAATAAATAAAAAAATATTAAAAAAGAAAAAAAGAGTCTGATGCTCAACTGGCTGAGTCACCCAGGTGCCCTGCGATTCCTACATGCATGGAATTTCCCCCTAAAAAAACAACAGGGCCTCAGGCCAGGCCCACAAGTCTTACCTGCGATTTAGCCATTTCTTTTTTCACTTTCTCCTCTAGATTCGCTTCTCAGAATATCTTTGTAGGGAAATCCCAGCTCAAGTAGGAGAAAATGTCTGTGAAGCCGCCAACACAGCCTCTTCCCCAGTAAACTGCTTGCCTGCAGGCAGGACTTTGAAATGCAGAGAAGGCCCAAATTCCTAGCCCTTTGTGTCAGGAGCTATTCAGAAACTGTGAGCTCCTGCTTGGAGACCTATCCTTGAGTTTCCCTTCTCTGCTTCCAGGGACCTCCCTTCGCTTAGACGCCCACAATTTCTGCTTGAAATCGTGTGCTCCTCAGACCTGACCCTCCCCAACTGCTGTACTGGAGACCTGTTACCTCTCCTAGAGCAAAAGCCTGCACTCAACTCTCATAATTTTTAAAAACATTTTGTTATAATGGATACTTTTATGATTTTTTAATGTTTTATTTACTTCTGAGAGAGACACGTGAGCAGGGGATGGTCAGAGAGAGAGACAGTCAGAATCCGAAACAGGCTCCAGGCCCAGACCTAGCTGTCAGCACAGAGCCCGACATGGGGCTTTAACCCACAAACCATGAGATCATGACTTGCGCCCAAGTCAGATGCTTAACCGAATGAGCCACCCCGACACCTCTCAACTCTCATAAATTAATGGGAAGCCTTCCTGCCTAACCCGGGGCCTCACTTAGAATTAGGATACAAAACGATAGGATTCAGTAGGCAGAAAGGGAAAGAATAGGACCTGAGGTCTCTGGGTGGGGAAAAACACATTTTGGAACAATGCTGGGAGTGTCTGATCCCAGCAAAACCCCCTCAGTTGTAAGATTTCACTTAAGAATGTGACAGTCACCAGCCACTGTCCCTCAGGTTCCCCTCAGGAATTTGACTAAAGGCCTAACTAAAAATTAGTAGTAGGCCATAAAACCCGAGACCCACAAGGAACTGTATGTCCTGAGACAACCCCTCATACAATGGAAATGAGACAATCAGCCGTGGAGAACCCAGCAGCTACAGTCATGAAGGCAGTAAGTGTAACACTTGATAAGCAACAAGGGGGGAGGGAAGGAGGGTGGGAGACACCTGACCCTCATAACACAAAGATTCTTGCCTATTGTCTCATGTTTTCACCCTGCAATGCCCCCCTCTCTGTACAGAGGGCTTTCCTACAACCTCCCTCTCTCATACTCTAATCGACTTTTGCCTGTTGCTCATTTTGTGTCCATTTCATTCCTTTGTTATACCCAGATCGCAGTATCCTCACCGACCAGAGACCACCAGGGAGACCGAGTCACGCATGCAAAGGCAAAGGGCTTTATTACGGGCTTAAGCTCGGGCTCACAGACTTCACCAGCGTATGTGTCCGTGCTGAGAGCCTCGAACAAGGGCAGAGTAGGGTTTTTATGGGGTTTGAGATGGGGGAGTTACAGAAGTTGTGACATGGGAACAGTGATCCAATCATAATAATTCAACATCATTGACAGCGGGTTTGACCATACACATTGTCTAGAGTATTCGTTACTTTTGGCGGGATCCAATTACAACATTTCGAGTACCTTTAAATTCAACCAATCACAGAGCGAGCCTAGGGTCTTGTTCGGTGACTAACAGGTTAACTTTAACATTAGGTAACAGGGTCCTATCTATAGTTTCTATCTCCAGGCCTCTCCCTTAGTAATGTGGAGGGTGGTCGCTGGACTTTCCTGATTGGGTGTTGCAAGGGTGGTTTCTCCTGCCTTGGGCAATGTGTAACTGCCTGATAGTTTCGGGGAAAGCTGAAACTCAGGCCTTCTAGTTCAGAGGGGAAACTTAAAGCCTGTCGTGGAGTCAGTTTGGCTTAGACGTTTAGACTTGTGGCCTTACACTTTCAAGCAGGGAGACCAGGAATCCCTGGTGTTGAGGTAAATGGACCTGCACCAGAATCCCGGGGAGCACCTCACTAAAACAACACTGTTGTTTCCCCCCGCCCACCTCAGGGAAGCTGAGGGGGAGGGCAGCAGCAAGGAACCTTCTTGAAACTCCACAGGTGATCCTGTTGGGAAGCATTTGGGGAGGTGGCCAGGCAAAGCACAGGAAGTGTTGTGCCCAAATCGCGAGTCCCCTGAGACCTCCAAAGGGCCCACATGGATCCAAGTACATAAGGGTCTTTATTACAAGCTCGAGCAGGGGCTCACCCATCTACCAGCTCAGCGGCAGCAGAGTGAAGCCCTGAACAATAACGAGCAGGGTTTCCATGGAGTAAGGGACGGGGGTGTTACAGGGCACACGTTGTGCGTATAGCATCATCACATAAGCAGCAATCATAATTGTACAGCACCCATGGCAACAGTTTTGACCATTCAGTGTCTGTGAGGCGTCCGTTACTTTTGGCGGGACCCAATCCTGAACTTTGAGACTCCTTTGAAAATGACCAATTAGGAGGTGAGTTCAAAGGGCCTACGTGGGGTTTAGGCGAGCGGTGAGTGATTGGCTAGTTTGTACAGAGTAAATACCTGCAGTTCCCAGCCCTGACTCAGACCCCAGGAATGTTACACATTTCTTTTAATTGGCTGATACCAGGGTGGCTTCAGCTGAAGCTTTTCCTGGAACTGGGGTTACGTGCAGCCCGAGGTTGCTCTTAATGGAGGACTTAATTTCAGGCTCCTCAGAACCAAGACTCGGGTCCTTGCTCAGATGAAAATCCATGCTGTCTCCGCTGATCAGAGTTTCTGGAGATTTACACATTCTCCCTCTTTCTGCTGCACAGAGGGAGCCACCCTTCCAAATGGAACTTTCCCTTGTACATGCAAATGTCTCTTACAAAGGAAACTGGTCCTGGGTTTCAGAGCTTTTCCTTTGTCAGATTAAAATAATCCTTATGCAAATAGACATAATTTGAGGTGACAAACTGCTGCCCTTCAGTAAGAAAGTTTATTTATCTAGGTTACTGCCAAATAGCTTTCCAAATAGAGTGTACTTTAAAAAAAGTAATGTTTATTTCTGAGAAAGAGAGAGAGAGAGGAAGAGAGAGGGAGACAGAGAGAGCATGCGCAGGGGAGGCACAGAGAGAAAGGGAGACACAGAAGG
>NW_024082208.1:255432-260074 GCF_003009895.1 Hyaena hyaena | reverse complement strand
GACCTAGCTGTCAGCACAGAGCCCGACATGGGGCTTTAACCCACAAACCATGAGATCATGACTTGCGCCCAAGTCAGATGCTTAACCGAATGAGCCACCCCGACACCTCTCAACTCTCATAAATTAATGGGAAGCCTTCCTGCCTAACCCGGGGCCTCACTTAGAATTAGGATACAAAACGATAGGATTCAGTAGGCAGAAAGGGAAAGAATAGGACCTGAGGTCTCTGGGTGGGGAAAAACACATTTTGGAACAATGCTGGGAGTGTCTGATCCCAGCAAAACCCCCTCAGTTGTAAGATTTCACTTAAGAATGTGACAGTCACCAGCCACTGTCCCTCAGGTTCCCCTCAGGAATTTGACTAAAGGCCTAACTAAAAATTAGTAGTAGGCCATAAAACCCGAGACCCACAAGGAACTGTATGTCCTGAGACAACCCCTCATACAATGGAAATGAGACAATCAGCCGTGGAGAACCCAGCAGCTACAGTCATGAAGGCAGTAAGTGTAACACTTGATAAGCAACAAGGGGGGAGGGAAGGAGGGTGGGAGACACCTGACCCTCATAACACAAAGATTCTTGCCTATTGTCTCATGTTTTCACCCTGCAATGCCCCCCTCTCTGTACAGAGGGCTTTCCTACAACCTCCCTCTCTCATACTCTAATCGACTTTTGCCTGTTGCTCATTTTGTGTCCATTTCATTCCTTTGTTATACCCAGATCGCAGTATCCTCACCGACCAGAGACCACCAGGGAGACCGAGTCACGCATGCAAAGGCAAAGGGCTTTATTACGGGCTTAAGCTCGGGCTCACAGACTTCACCAGCGTATGTGTCCTTTCTGAGAGCCTCTAACAAGGGCAGAGTAGGGTTTTTATGGGGTTTGAGATTGGGGAGTTACAGAAGTTGTGACATGGGAACAGTGATCCAATCATAATAATTCAACATCATTGACAGCGGGTTTGACCATACACATTGTCTAGAGTATTCGTTACTTTTGGCGGGATCCAATTACAACATTTCGAGTACCTTTAAATTCAACCAATCACAGAGCGAGCCTAGGGTCTTGTTCGGTGACTAACAGGTTAACTTTAACATTAGGTAACAGGGTCCTATCTATAGTTTCTATCTCCAGGCCTCTCCCTTAGTAATGTGGAGGGTGGTCGCTGGACTTTCCTGATTGGGTGTTGCAAGGGTGGTTTCTCCTGCCTTGGGCAATGTGTAACTGCCTGATAGTTTCGGGGAAAGCTGAAACTCAGGCCTTCTAGTTCAGAGGGGAAACTTAAAGCCTGTCGTGGAGTCAGTTTGGCTTAGACGTTTAGACTTGTGGCCTTACACTTTCAAGCAGGGAGACCAGGAATCCCTGGTGTTGAGGTAAATGGACCTGCACCAGAATCCCGGGGAGCACCTCACTAAAACAACACTGTTGTTTCCCCCCGCCCACCTCAGGGAAGCTGAGGGGGAGGGCAGCAGCAAGGAACCTTCTTGAAACTCCACAGGTGATCCTGTTGGGAAGCATTTGGGGAGGTGGCCAGGCAAAGCACAGGAAGTGTTGTGCCCAAATCGCGAGTCCCCTGAGACCTCCAAAGGGCCCACATGGATCCAAGTACATAAGGGTCTTTATTACAAGCTCGAGCAGGGGCTCACCCATCTACCAGCTCAGCGGCAGCAGAGTGAAGCCCTGAACAATAACGAGCAGGGTTTCCATGGAGTAAGGGACGGGGGTGTTACAGGGCACACGTTGTGCGTATAGCATCATCACATAAGCAGCAATCATAATTGTACAGCACCCATGGCAACAGTTTTGACCATTCAGTGTCTGTGAGGCGTCCGTTACTTTTGGCGGGACCCAATCCTGAACTTTGAGACTCCTTTGAAAATGACCAATTAGGAGGTGAGTTCAAAGGGCCTACGTGGGGTTTAGGCGAGCGGTGAGTGATTGGCTAGTTTGTACAGAGTAAATACCTGCAGTTCCCAGCCCTGACTCAGACCCCAGGAATGTTACACATTTCTTTTAATTGGCTGATCCTAGGGTGGCTTCAGCTGAAGCTTTTCCTGGAACTGGGGTTACGTGCAGCCCGAGGTTGCTCTTAATGGAGGACTTAATTTCAGGCTCCTCAGAACCAAGACTCGGGTCCTTGCTCAGATGAAAATCCATGCTGTCTCCGCTGATCAGAGTTTCTGGAGATTTACACATTCTCCCTCTTTCTGCTGCACAGAGGGAGCCACCCTTCCAAATGGAACTTTCCCTTGTACATGCAAATGTCTCTTACAAAGGAAACTGGTCCTGGGTTTCAGAGCTTTTCCTTTGTCAGATTAAAATAATCCTTATGCAAATAGACATAATTTGAGGTGACAAACTGCTGCCCTTCAGTAAGAAAGTTTATTTATCTAGGTTACTGCCAAATAGCTTTCCAAATAGAGTGTACTTTAAAAAAAGTAATGTTTATTTCTGAGAAAGAGAGAGAGAGAGGAAGAGAGAGGGAGACAGAGAGAGCATGCGCAGGGGAGGCACAGAGAGAAAGGGAGACACAGAAGGTGAAGCCGGCTCAGCTGAGCTGTGAGCACAGAGCCTGACAGGGGCTCCAACTCCTCCACTGCGACATCATGACCTGAGCCAAAGTCGGGGGCCCAACCAACGGAGCCACCCAAGCGCCCCTAGAATGTACTTTTTTATACTCCCATCGGCATTATATGAAAATTCTGTATGAATGGCTCAAGGTTTTCAGTGAAATTTGGTGTTGCCCTGTGTTTTTTTGGAGTAATTTTTTGTTTTTCTGTGTGTTTTCTTTCTTTGCGACTCTAGGAAATATTGATGTTGTTCATAATATAATACGAAATGGTCTTACTACATGTTGTCCTGGTGACCGAAATTGAAATCCCTTAAAAATGTAAGGTTGAACAAAAATCAAAACGACTGCATTTAAACATAGCATGGGTTGAGAGTAAACTAAGTAACCTTGGTTTTCTATTTGGGGCAACTGCCCCCTGCCATTTTAACCTTTTTAAATAGTTTTTTCAAGTGTATTTATTGTTGACACAGACACGAGAGACCCAGAGAGGATCCGAGAGCAGGGGAAGAGCAGGGAGAAGGGACAGAGGGTCCCAAGCAGCCTCCACGCAGACGGCAGCGAGCCCAGTGCAAGGTGAGAACACATGAACTGTGACGTGATGACCTGAGCAGATGTGGGACGCTGATCAGACTGAGCCACTCAGTCAGTCCTCTTAACCTAGTTTTTTTTAATGAGGAAATCAGTACCACCCAGGACACCCAATGAACAAGGCTGGCAGCACAAAGGACTCCTGGCCAAACCAGGTGGGTCCTTATTTCCCTACAAACCCCCACCCCTTCCTCTGGGTGGATCTGAAGCACCAAGGTCAGTTCTCAAAGACGAAATGAAACCATAGGCGAGGAAAACTTTGCTTCATCTTTTCTCAGTTCGTTGGCTGGTCTAATAATTGACCTATTATAAGACAGAATCATAAATGGAAAAAAGGCTTAATTATAGGAACATCAAGGAGATGAGGGTCAGAGTCAGGCAAATGATCCTTATATGCTACTGGGACTCAAGGAGAAGGGCTAGAGAATTAGAATTTCACAGAGGGGGAAGTACATTCACAGGAAAAAGGAAAGACTAAATGCTGGGCAAACAGATATTTGCCATGCCCGGCAGGCAACTCTTTTTTACAAGTTCCCCTTTGGTGTTACCGGTTTTCCCAATAGAGATCTCTCATCTGATTCATTCTTTGTCTAAAAGCCTCAGAAAAGAAGGAAATCTTTCGCTTTGAACAAACAGAAGAATCCTAGAGGATATTTTGTTAAGTTAAATGAGCCACAAAGAGACAAAATGTACCGTATGATCGACAACATTCTGGGGTGATGGAGAGTTTGTGGGGTCCGGAGCCGATGACCAACAAAGAAATCTTGAGGGTGTCTTTCGTGCAAAAAAGGTGTGTTTATGAAAGCAGGGAGACAGGATCGATGCGCAGGAAGAGGTGCACTGAGGTAGTGGGGCGGGGGGGGGGGGTTGACCCTTTCATTGAGTCCAGGAAGATGAAGCCAAGAGGGACTTTCCAAAGAGACTTTCACATGCTACAGACTCACTGGAGACCTAGCTGTTGTCAAGGTCAGGTTGTGTGTCCCTGCTGCAAAGCGCTGACATTGAGACAGTAGGGAGTTCCTGGACTTTAAACTAGGAAGGGATTGCCTTTTTCTGGGAAGTGGTGGACACTCTTATCAGTTTAAACGTTTGTTTGTTTGTCCCTTCGTGGTTTGGGGTAGCCTGGGGTGTCCAAGGAATATTCTAAAGGTCCTACCTGGGGAGGGGATGTGCTAGCTTGTGCTTTGCCCCTCAGCCTGCCTCAAGCCCCCTCATCAAAATCACATATATGTGGAACCTAAAACAGACAAAACTATAAAGATTAGCATGATTGTTGCCAGGGGCTAAGGACAGAGAAATGTTCAGACATTGGATCAAATGGTAAAAGGTTTACTGATGCAGGATGGGTAGGCACTAAATGTTATAGCCTGGTGAGTAGAGTTAAGACTAGTGTCTTATACACGTGGAATTTGCTAGGGGTAAGGTGCCTGGGTGGGTCAGTGGGTTGAGCATGCGACTTCAGCTCAAATCATGACCTCGCAG
>NW_024082208.1:248362-253137 GCF_003009895.1 Hyaena hyaena | reverse complement strand
GAACCCACAACCGCGAGATCATGACCTAAGCGAAAGTCGGACGCTTAACCGACTAAGCCACCCAGGCGCCCCTTGAGAGACTTTTTTAAAATGTTTATTTTTCTGAGAGACTTTTTAAAAAACGTGTCTTTATTTTTGAATGGGAGAGGGGGAGAGACATGGAATCCAAAGCAAACTCTGTCACCATAGAGCCCAATGCAGGGATCCAACCCACAAACCACAAGATCATGACCTCAGGCAAAGTCAGATGCTTATCTGACTGAACTACTCAGGCGCGAGAAATTCATATTTATTGAGAGGAATCATGATTCATGCACTGATAGTGAGGATGCAGAAATATAATTGCTTTATGGTAGCCTAGTACAATCAACAATTCTTCAAGGTAGACTAGTGTATACACTAACCAGTAGCTCATATAAAATTGTTAATGGCATACAGTATAACAGTCATAGTCATAAGGCATTATTCGAAATTTTGTTACATTTTCTTAAGAACCACTTGTCAAAAATAAATTTAGAAGAACATATTAAAAACACAACTTCTTATGATTATTGGCTGAAATGTAATTTTTCCAATTCAAAATGATAGGCATTCAGTGCTATATTCTAAGTATTTGAACAGAAAATTATAGAACAGTAAGAAGACTAATACACTGTTAATTTACACTGAATATCACTACATATATACTTTAAAAATTTATTTTAAATTTATTTCTGAGACAGAGATAGCATGAGCAGTGGAGGGTCAGGGAGGGAGACACAGAATCTGAAATAGGCTCCAGTTTCTGAGCTAGCTGTCAGCACAGAGCCCGACACGGTCTCGAACCCACAAACTGTGAGATCATGACCTGAGCCGAAGTCAGACCCTTAATCGACCGAGCCACCTAGGTGCCCCAATATATCTTTATGTAAGGAAAGGTTCTCCACCTCCATAAGATTCCCAAATAATGTTCTACAAGATGAATACTTAAGCAATGATGAGGACAGACAACAACCCCTACATGTTTATGGCTGAGTAATACTCCTTTATGTATGTATATATATGTATTATGTACGTATGCATATATATATATGCCACATCTTCTTTCTCCATTCATCTGTTGATGGACACTGATAGTTTCCATTTTGAAGTTATTGTAAATAATACTGCAATTAACACTCAGGGGTGCATATATCTTTTGCGGGATATTCTTGGCCTTATTTCTTTTTTTTTTTTTTTTTTAATTCAAGTTAGTTGGGTTGCCTCAGTGGTTCAGTTGGTTACACATCTGACTCTTGGTTTCAGCCCAAGTCATGATTTCAGAGTTTGTGAGTTTGAGCCTCACGTTGGGCTCTGTGCTGACAGCATAGCACCTGCTTGGGATCCATTCTCTCTCTGTCTCTTTCTCTGTCTCTCTCTCCTCCTTCCCTGCTTGCTTCTCTCAAAATAGATGAAGAAACTTACAAAAGTAAAATTAATTCAGTTACATTACATAGTCTGTAGTATTGGTTTCAGGACTAAACCCCAGGAATTCTTCACGTACATATGACACTCAGTGCTCATCTCAACAAGTGTTGACTTCAATGTCCAACCCCCTATTAGCTTATCCCCCACCTCCCCTTTAGTCACCCTCATTTGTTCTGTGTACTAAAGAGTCTCTGGTGGTTTTCCTTCCTCTTTGTTTGTATCTTATTTTTCTTTCCCTTCACCTATGTTCATCTGTTTTGGTTCTTACATTCCATATATGAGTGAAATCCTATGATATTTGTCCTTCTCTGACTGACTTATTACACTTAGCATAACACACTTTAGTGCCACACACATTGTTTCAATGGGCAGGATTTCATTCTTTGATGGCCAAGTAATATTCTATTGTATATCTCTACCACTTCTTCTTTGTCTATTCACACTTGATGAACATTTGGGCTCTTTCCAACATTTGCCTATTCTTGATAGAGCTGCTATAAACATTGGGGTGCATGTGCCCCTTCAAATCAGCATTTTCGTATCCCTTGGATAAATACCTAGTAGTGCAATTGCTGGGTCATACAGTAATACTATCTTTAATCTGTTGAAGCTCCTCCATGCCGTTTTCCAGAGGGGCTGCCCCAGTTTTCATTCTACCAGATGTGCAAAAGGGTTCCCCTTTATCCATGTCCTTGCCAACACCTGTTGTTTCTGCAGTTGTTAGTTTTAGCCACCAGGAATGAGGTGATATCTCACTGTGGTGTTGATTTGTCTTTCCCTGATGATGAACGATGTTGAGCATCGTTTCCTGGGTCTGATACCCATCTGGAAGCTTTCTTTGGAAAAGTGTCTCTTGGGTCTTCTGCCCATTTCTTCACCGGATTCTTTGTATCTTAAGTATTGACATTGATAACTTCCTTATAGATTATTGATACTAACCCTTCATTCCATTTATCATTTGTAAATATCTTCTTCCATTCCATCCTGAGCCTATTAGCTTTATTGATGGTTTTCTTTACTGTAAAGACACTTTTTGTCTTGATGAGGTCCCAATAGTCATTTTTGTTTTTATTTCCCTTACCTCCAGAGACATGTCCAGGAAGAATATGCTGTAGCCAAGGTCAAAAATGTTGCTGCCTGCGTTTGCATCTAGGATTTTGATAGTTTCCTGTCTCATCTTTAGGTCTTTCACACATTTTGAACTTATTTGTTCATACGGTGTAAGAACATGGTTCAGTTTCATTCTTCTGCATGTTGCTATCCAGTTTTCTCAGCACCTTTTGCTGAAAAGACTGTCTTGTTCCATTGGATATTCTTTCCTGCTTTGTCAAAGATTAATTGCCCATGGGTTTGTGGGTCCATTTCTGGGTTCTCTATTCTGTTCCACTAATCTGTGGGTCTTTTCTAGTGCCAGTACTCTACTGTCTTGATGAGGATATCTTTGTAATACAATCTGAAGTCTGCAACAGTGATGCGACCAGCGTTGGTCTTTTTTTTTGTTTCTACATTACTTTGGCTCTTTGGGTTAATTGTGTCACTTGGATGCAAATAACAAGAGCTCTGGCCAGCATAGACCAGTTTAGGTCCAGGATACGTTCACCTAGGAGACTGGACTATGAAGTGTCAGACACTTACCAGGACCTCAGTATAATGTTAAAATCACCCCCCACGGAGGAGCACACCCTTCATTCATACAAAAGCTTATATGCATTTAAGCTTCTTTCCTAAAGATACATGCGCTTCCACCTGCCTTTTATCCACCTCTACCTAGGATGACAGAACTCCCCTTTTAGATATTCATTCTAGCCCTAAATAAAAGGAATTATTCACCACTTATCTTCGATCGTCCACTTTGAAAGTTGTTCCCCCAATCGCCTTACTTGCTGCAAATAAAGTGTCCTTTGAGTGACAATTCCACCTAGTGGATTCTCTACCTATAATTCACCATGGAAGCAATTCATGTCAGCGTAGATACGGGAAGTCATCTTCACACAAGAAGAGGAGGTGTCCATAGTTCTCTAACCTCACATCCCTGTATAGTTCCTGCTGAGGGAGTCTGAGGCATCCCCACTCTTCTTGAGGGAATTCTATGGCCACATCCCTGAATGTCAGCAGCCTCTACAATAAATGCCGCAGTGACCAAGTGGACACAGGCAGTGTTCATAGTGGCACCTCAGCTGAAAGGAAGGAGCTGGGATAAATGATTCTGGCTTCGGGGAGATTCCTGCTTTCTCCAGTAAGATCATTTTTAACAGTTATAGATTTTATATATTCTCTTCCTTTGTGGTACCAAGATGGCATAGAATTCCCGGAATCGCTGAAAGCACTCTCTATACCTGCAAGGTAAACTGTGAATGGAAGGTGTCGACAGGCGCGCACACATGTTTGAGGACTGGATTTATATGGTACAGTACAAGTTGTGTCTATGTCTTAGATGGAAAGCTTTAGTGGGTTAGAAGTGTAGTCATCAAATTATGTATTTCTTATTTCTTAACGTTTACTTATTTTGAGAGGGAGAGACAGAGGATGAGCAGGGGAGGGGCAGACAGAGAGAGGAGGAGACACAGGACTCAAAGCAGGCTCTAGGCCTATAACCTGTAACCTGTGTTAAGTGAAGTGGGCGATTTGACGCTAGAATTCCCTGATCAGGGACAGGAAACATCACCCCTGCATCAAGGATGCTGCACCACCAGGGCAGGTCTATGCGCCACCTGATGGCAGAGTCAGCCTAAGGTTTCTGGTACCTGAATCCCTATGGGGCCATCTGGTCTGTTTCACTAGGGACACTCTCTGCAGCCACAAAGCCTCTTTGGAATACTTGGGGATGCCCCCTGTAGGCTGTTTACGCTGTACCTGTTTCTATCTCAGAGAAAGAGGAGTGAGTTATCCAGTGTCCTCTCCTCATTCCACAGAAGGAATTTCCTTCCTGGTACCTAGGTGGGACCCATTCCAAGCTCCTTCTATTATTTTCAGAGCACTGAGCGTGTATAGAGTTGCAAACAGATAGAAACGGATTGTTTGCATGGCATCTCCTTATTCGAAAAACAGATAAAGAGTCATGATTCCTACCAGGCAGGAATTGTAAGGACAGAGAAAATGGGTACATTGTTCAATTCAGGATTGTAGAGAGAATGAGACGAAGAGGTGGAAGACAGAGGACTTGGCTGCAGTTGGGCCACTTTCCTTTCTGTGTTGTGGTGTGAGATCTGGTGTCATTTCTGGAGGGTCATCCATGAACCAAGGAGTCGTTCTTTTTCTTTTTTTTTTTTTCTTTTATCACAACATAGATTTATTAAACTGGTCTTTTTTTTTTTTTTACATTGGATTTT
>NW_024082208.1:106034-247794 GCF_003009895.1 Hyaena hyaena | reverse complement strand
TAGTTTCCTGAGGAACCTCCACACTGTTTTCCAGAGGGGCTGTACCAGTTTACATTCCCACCAACAGTGTAGGAGGGTGCCCGTTTCTCCACATCCTCGCCAGCATCTAGAGTTCTCTGATTTGCTCATTTTAGCCACTCTGACTGGCGTGAGGTGGTATCTCAGTGTGGTTTTGATTTGTATTTCCCTGATGAGGAGGGATGCTGAGCATCGTAGTCGTTCTTTTTCTTAAAGAAAAAGAAAAACTTAGCAGTCGTACGAACATTTATTTTACATTCTCATTAAAAATTCAAGTTTTCTAACATAAATGTCCCAGGAAATTCTGTTTATGTGAACTTGCTGTTTATTTTACTTCATGGAATAGAAAGGAAAGAGACTAAATAGAATAACATAATATGAACTCTAGGTGTTCTATTTCTCTGGGCAGGCTTAGGACAGAGCAAAGAACCCAGGAGGCAGGTACTTTAAAACCTTGCAGACAGCTCCCTCCCTTGCCCAAACCAGATCCACCCCCTCCTGAGACTCTGTCCAGGTCTGGCCTGGCTCTGGGATCTCCTCCTTTCCTAGGCCAGATTAGAGGAGATGAGATTCTGAGTCCTTGTTCCTTTTATCTCCCAGGGCGGTGCTCACAATTCCAAAAACCCAGAATCAGATAAATGGGAGCAGAGGACTGAGTCTATATATTAGTGCTTTCATTTTTACCTTTCCAATTCAATCCTGTTTTTCGTGAGTCTTAACCCAGAATCCTGCTTTTCATTCCTACAGATTCCGTAGTTGCTCAAGAACAAAATATTAATATATGTATATATTATGACATGATTATAACAATCTAATTAACATGTCCAATATCTCATGTAATAGGAGTTTTGATTTTTTTTTAATTTTAATGTTTTATTTATTTTAGGGAGAGACAGAGTGTGAGCAAGGGAGGGTCAGAGAGACAGGGAGACACAGAATCCGAAGCAGGCTCCAGGCTCTGAGCTGTGAGCACAGAGCCTAAGGAGAGGCTCAAACCCACAAACTGTGAGATCATGACCTGAGCTAAAATTGGACGCTTAACCAACCCAGGCTCCCCAGGAGTTTTGATTTTTGATTTTTGTTGAGAACATCAAAGATACACTCTCCTAGCAAATGTCTGGGAGAAACACATATAATTATGTGTATCTCCACCCTGTCCTTTAGGTCTCCAGAGTTTCTAGCATACCTTAAATTTTGTACCATTTGACCCACTCCCTCACTATGCTCTCTGTCAGCTCCTGGCAATCACAATTCTACTCTGCTGCAGGAGTTCAATGTAATTAGATCCCAGATATAATAGAAATAATACGGTATTTCCCATTTGGGGTGGTTTATTCCTCTTAGTACGAAATCCTCCAGGCCCGTCTGCACTGTCCCAAAGGGAAGGATGTTCTTCTTCATTTAAGATTGAAATTTTTATCTATATAGATAGAGAGATGATAGGTAGATAGAGATAGATATGTATATTTATATAGATATATGATATATTGTTTATGGTGTATATCATTTATGACGTATAATGTATTCTATGATACTTATTTTATTTCATACATAATATTATCCAGAGATGACATGTTCCATACATAATCCTAGAAAGCAGGGAAACGACATGGCAATACCAATTTCTGTCTTGTCGAATGATTAAACTTGAGTAAAAAACAAAACTGGGACCTCAAGTGTGGAGAATGAAGTGGTCATACATTGCTGATGAGAGTGTCCCAAGTACAGGAAACTGGCACTTTTAAACTCAAAACATTTTCGTATCCTGTTCAAAAAGGCACACACCACAATGTAAAGTCCCTGAACTTAGAATCTAACCTTCCTTTCAGTATTTTTTAAGTCATCCATATTTCATTCCTGGGGCATGCAAAGGTTCTTTTTCAATCCATTGTAAACAGAAGATGGCAAATGGGTCAGGCCCAGTATCTCCATGTTCATGGTTATCGTAGGACACCTAGTGGTCAACTCACGGGACATTATCGGGATTATATCACCTCATATATGTGAAGTTCCCCACAGGGTACACCATTATTTCCCTTGAAACAAGAAATTAGTGCTCAATCTACATTGCAGCCATTGATTTCTACATGTTGTTTTCCAAGTGGAGACTGGTTCAGACATTAGTGCATTCTAGAGGCTTCTGTCAGTAAACTTTAAAGTGCAATGGGAGCATGTGGTCCTGCAGGATGGTGACGGTGGTCTTTGCTGGGAACCAACAGTAAACTCACCACAGAGGAAAGTAGGTGGTAAACTTCTCCCTGGGAACTCAGAAGGAATGGTCTGTATTGAGTCAGATGGCTGTGGGGGGCTCAGGTGTGCGGAGCCTGCATTCTCCATTGTAGTGCTACTAAACGTGGGTCTCAAAAAGCAGCATCAGCACTAACAAGGATCTGGAGAAAGATGCCAATTCATGGACCCCATTTCAAACCTGCAGAATCACCATTTTTTCTATGGGACCTGGACACCAAATGATTTATATGCATAGGTAAACTTGAAAGCACAAAGTGTCTAGCAGCCTGGGTGGACAATAAACATCCCATGACGAGTTTTAAGAACCAGGATCACCTGGGCCCTTTGCCAGAGTCTGTCTATTGGTCAGGACGAGAGCATCGGTTCTGCTTTAACCATGAGCTCCAGGTGATTCTCAGGTGAGGCCAGGGAGAAGCACGAGTCTTCGCAGACATGTTTGGGAGGCTGCATTGGCTTTCAGGTGAAGAGATGAGGACAGTGTGTTCGGCATGGACTTGAAAGGGGCAGGTGACGCAGCCCAGGCTCCACGAGCTGTGACAGGATGTGTGGCTGCCTGGGGGGGCGGGGGGAAGGACACCTAAAAGCTAGGAGAAACTCATAGGTAAATGGCCATGCAGGAGCTCCTTTTTTTCCCTAAATCGTTCCTGTGACAAAGTCATTGTGAGGGTGACCTTTTGTGCATTTCAGGATTTTTCTGCCTCTGAGGGGATGAGAGCAGGTGAAGAGACTGTGCTGAGGCTTTTAAAAGCCTACAGATGTGATTTCTCCACATAATATCACCTCAGAAAGCACTTGAGAGGAGAACGACGAGGAAGAAATGGCTGCTTCTAAGGTAAGTTTAGTCTTGACGTGGCTAGGGGCTGTGTCCTCAGTTCCTACTGAAATGCTGTGCATTTACAACTTACAAACCTTACTTCTCAACCTCTGCTGGTTCGGCCTAGAAAATTTGTTTTGGACTAGTATTTATCCCTTTCCTGACAGGCAATTCGTTGCTCTAGGACATGGAGTTAAGTCCCTGGGCCATCTCTCCATTCTCTACGCCCAGGTTTTCGATACAGCATGAGGAATTTCTGTCATGAATTCATGACCTGCAGATTATTGAAAATAACCCTTTGGTGACAGATTAATATGGGGATGTGTTGCGGACCCCAGGAAAGGTGAAGGTAATATACTTATGTCTTGTCTGAAGTGACCTGAGTCTGTGTTATCTAGATGAGCATGAACCAATACGGTCTCATGGTTGTTTCAGTCAGTTCAGCGTTGGACTCTGATTTCAGCTCAGGTCATGTTGTCACACTTTTGAATTCAAGCCCGGTGTCATGCTGGTCGCTGTCACCAGAGCTTGCCAGGCATACTGCTAGAGGCCCGCTCCAGCCAGTTCAGGGGTCCCTGAAGTGTGGACGGTGTCAGCGAGAGAGAGAGAGAGCCACAAGAATCTCTCTGGTCACCAGACAGGCATCTATTCCCTGTCGGTTTTGGTGTCTTTATTTATAAGTCAGACATTAACATGGCATCAGAAAATGGAACTTTTACAATGGAGAGTTCTCTGTGATGAGATATTTTGGAAAATGTACAGAAACAGGTTTTCCAGAAGTTCTTGCAGAACTGCCCCAATTATAGCGAGGTAGAGTCACTAAGAAAATAACAGGGTGTTCTTAGTGGAAAAACAGGATACAAAACACATTTTAATAACACGAAGATTGAGTCATAGGTTAAGTTGTAGATACTCTTCTCCATCCTCATCACAGCTGCCAGGGTAAGGGAAGGTGTTTGTGGAATGGAGGCCTTAGGGAAGGGACTGCTATACATCACCAGTTAGCGAAGGTATATGTAGTAACTGATGTTCTGCCCTGATCTATTCCTTCTCTCAAAGTTAGGCTCTTTGTCTCCAGGCAAGACTTAATTGTCCACTTATATTCCTTATGGCACCGGGAAGCCAACTGTACCTTTAAAGAGTGTAGCTTATTTCCGGTACATAGAATAGCCTCTTCGAGTGCATTTACCTTTGTGTCTAGTTTTTTGTCTATGATTTCTTGAATAGCTGGGGCATGAGAAACATTTTTGGTTAGCTGATTTACATGTTGAGCTGTATGAACATCTTGGACTATTGCAACGGTAGAAACAGAATTGTACACGTAAAGGCCAATTTTTGATGAGCAAGGGTCATTAGCCTGTTCGTAGCTCAAGGGAAGTACCAAGGAAAACGGGACGTGCTAGAGACACGATGTCTGTTCCCATAATCATAAAAGAAAACATTCCCACAGTAAGTTCCTACAGAAGGTGCAATCATCCTACCAGGGCCAGAATAAGGGGACAAGTTACTCCCAATACTGATCAAGAAAGTACCTTTGGGGTCCGTGCTCAAGCATAAATAATTGAGTGGGGGTGGATATCAGTCGTCATCTGATGGCAAGAAACCGTGCAAACTTGCTTTAACCTCACCAGGAGCGTTCTTGACGAGTGGAGTCAGAATGGCTCCCAACAACATACTCTCATCCTGTCTTTTTCCCCTCCCCTGTACACTTTCTCTCTTGATCAAAGTAAATGAGCATAAAACAAAAAGAACATGAAGAAAGAAATCAGTTGGCTATTTGGTCCTTAATAAGACAGAATTCTGAAAAAGAGCCTTGTTATCTAGATTGTTTCAAAGACTTCCTATTTTACATACATTGAAGGGGTGTGTGGGTGGCTCAGTCGGTTAAGCAACTAACTTCAGCTCATGAGATATCATGGTTCAGGGGTTTGAGCGCTGTGTTAGGCTTTCTGATGACAGCACAAAACTTTGTGCCTGTTTCAGATGCAGGTTCTCCATATCTCTCTCTCTGTCTGTCTCTCTCTCTCCCATTCCTCTCCTCCCCTCTCAAAAATAATAAACATTAAATTTTGTAAGAAAAATACATAGACCCCAATAGGACATGGGTGGAATCTGAGGCTGGAATATTGCCAAAACCCTCTCTATTTTCATGATTGATATTCTATTATGATTTGTAGGGGTTTTTGTTTTTTTACATCCTTTGGAAACTCCATCAAAACAATGATGAGTCCTTTTACATGTACGAGGCCACTGAAAACAATTTGTCTCATTACAACTGATATTAACATTGTAAAGTGGATCAGGGTGTCTCTGACAGATTCCCCCAGAAAATAAACTCTCTTTCCTCATTGACAGGCGATTCTGGTCTTTGCAAATAAAGGTTTTATACTAGTCCTGGCCTGGACCTTCTAAGTTGCAGTTTTATTTTCTACTGTGTAAAAGATATATTCTCCATTTTTACTGTTTTAAATTTTCAGCAAAAGGAAACCAGTAAAATATAAATACTATATGTTCATGATCTTAAAATTCTTTAATGTAACTTGGCATTAATGATATCATTTCATTGAAATCATCAGGCATTTGTTGGTGTAAGGAAATATTCATGATGTTTTATCTAAACCTTAATCTGCCCCTTCCGTAAGGTACTCTGTTGCCTTCCCTGTGAATTAGTGATAATTCTAGAAACCAAATGGCATGGGATACTATTACCCACAGTTTCAAATCTGATACCTGTTCCTTATTTTTGATTCAATAGTACTTGGAAGTGGAGTTGAGGGAGCTGCATATTGAAAAGTCTTACAAACTGTTATATAGAGGCAAAGAGGAAACAATGTTTGGAAACAGACTTCTCTGCATACTTCTGTAATGTGTCCTGCTTTCTACTGAGCACAATGCTGGATTTGAAATTGTAGATTCTCCAGCCACGGTCGTGTATAATTTTGTTATCAATAGGTCTTGCTGTCCTTAAAGTAGATTGGGTCAGGTTCTTTGGAAAAAGACAGAGCCCTGGCACATGAAGAGGAAGGAGAGAGTAACCACATACCCAGGAAAGTGGGAATGAATGAAGCAGATGACACAAGCGAGGGACCAAAGTCAAAATAGAAAACTCAATCTGAAAACATGGGAATCTTTTGGAAGCTCAGCTTGAATGGAATGATTCTAGAATCCTAGGTGTATTTCGCTGGTGGTCACAGAGGTGCCTCTCCTGTCTCCCTCTTCCTATGCTCCTCCATTCTTTTTGGCTTCCCCTCTGTTCCAATGTGTTCCATGACATTCACAGTAAAATTGAAAAGGCTTCCATGGCCAGTTAGGATCAATTTGACTAGACTGCTTTTCTGTTCATTTTTTGAGCATGTGAAAATCTGTACACAGAGGGAGTTGCTAACTGGAGGCCCCAGTGTGATTTATTCCTGTCCCACTTATGGGTGGACTGGTCGCCTGGAGATATACACAATATTTGGTACAACATCAGGAATGTGAGGTGGACTGATGAGCCCCTATCAAATCTCATACAGTGCAGCCCTCCCCGTAGAGGCTACCCATTGACGAGACCCACTAGTCTGTCCTCAGAAATAAACTGGGAGCTTCAGTGTTTCCATTGGCCTCAAACGTGGAGTCATTGGCCATTTCCTGAAGACCTTATTGATGTTGGGTCCCATCAAGTCCTAAGTGTCAGAATCCTTGCGATTGAGACACTAGAGATGGTAGTTCAAAAAACTATACAGGGGATCCCAAAGAGAAGGCAAAGCTGAGAATGACAACATTGCTTGTCAAAATTTCATGTAACACAAATCACCTGAGGTTTCCATTGAAAACAGATTCTGGGGACCACACTCAGATACCATGACTTCCCTAGGTCTAGATGAAGGTGATTAATTCGTACTTCTAAGAAGCATTGAGGATGCTCTCTGCGGACTTCATCTGCAGTAGCACTAAGCTAGACAAAGCAGAAGAGCACCTTTGAGTCCCTTCTACCCAACCATCTTATCTCAACACAAATAGTGCTGTTGCCAGTGGAAATTACTAACAGCTTTTGAGAAAATATCGTTCTCTGCAAATCCCCTATAAATTGGAAAGGGACTAGACAAGGCAGTGGTGTCTGACGAAGACTCTTTGGGGTACACCTGTGTACTCATCCATCAAAGGGATGTTTATTGAGTATCTACCACATGCTCCGAGTGTATGAGGATGCACTGTGTCTGGGACTCTGGCCTGGGAATCTTGTTATGCAAGTTAATCTTTCCCAAGCCCTGGGAATTGGGTACACTATGTTCATTTTTGCAGGAATATTGGATTCCTGGTGAGCCTCTGGAGCAGAGAGTGATTCTCTTCTTTAGAATGATTAGTACTCTTGAAACCAATGTTGGATTTGATAGCACAAATATAGAGAGAAGATGGGAGACAAAAAGAAAGGGTGGAGCAGAGCCTCTGAGGGAAATCGGATGGATACGATTTGCATTTATATATTTGGTAAATTTTATTTTATTATTTTTTAATGTTTTATTTATTTCTAGAAGAGAGAGAGAGACAGCGTGAGCAGGGGAGGGTCAGAGAGAGAGGGAGTCACAGACTCTGAAACAGGCTCCAGGCTCTGAGCTGACAGTCAGCACAGAGCCCGACGCGGGGCTCGAACCCACGAACCGCGAGATCATGACCTAAGCAAAAGTCGGTTGCTTAACCGACTAAGCCACCCAGGTGTCCCTATATTTGGTAAATTTTAATGTGTTGAACATCAATGGACATCCCAGGAATGGAAGGTGAGATGCATTGTGTTACCTTGGAAGCACTGTTGAACCAGAAAGAGGAAAGGAACTCACCAAGCGGTAAGTCCTTTGGAATCCATTCTCGGAATCCGAGCCTCTGGCAATTGTGACCCTTAATGGGCTACTCAGGAAGTTGAGCTACTAGGAACTCTGTTCTCTGAGCTGTTCTGAGAAGGGAAGATCAGGGACTGGCAGTGGAGGTTAATTTCGTGGTGAAACAGGTCACTTGTGACAGAATCTTTCTCATCATGACAGAGACTTTTCATGACCATGCTGTGTCAGGCTCCGCAAGGACCATGGAGACAGAAAGACTATTTAAGATGTAAATTCTGGGACAGCTGAGCTCGGATCCCACAATGTTAGCCCCGAAGTATGAAACCGGAATCCTGGGGCGTAATAAGGTCTGCTGCAGTGGTCGGACTGATGGGAGACTGAGCGTGTATATTACACGGAGTGATCCTGTATGGCCGGTGCCTGCTCCCATTTTCTCAGGGTCACCTGCACGGTGGGAGGTGCCACACTTGAGGGGTTCACCTGCATTCTCTTTGGGCACATGTGTGAAGTATTGATAATAGCAAAGGGAGAGATGAGAGAAGGCATCAAAACTCTGGGTGTGATAACATTGGTGCGAGGGAGGACTGGTCTGTCCAGAGACTCTATCCCTTCTCGTTTCAAATGTAAACTCAGGTCTGTGGGCTTGGGGTAGAAGGGATTCAAGGCTGGTGCTCTGGAGACCCGGGCAGGTGAAGGGAGGAGCACATGACTGTAGGTTTTGGCCACGAGAGGGACAATGTATGCCAGAAGTCCTCTGTGCGCATGTGCAGCACGTGGTCAGAAACTCTTATCTGCGCAGGCGCCGTGGGGAGCCATTACCAAGAGTGAAACCTGGGAACTGGAGGGTCGAATCACCTCAGTGTCTTATGTGCATGTGCAAAGGCTGGCTGGGAGAGGCAGGGAAAGATGTCCTATTGAGGTTTATGCCCATGCTGAGTGGGAAAGGTGCTCAGTGAGAAAGTGCTCAGAATGAAAGATGGTCCTGTGTGGTAGTAAAAGATGAACTGATACATGTTCTAATGATCAAGAGTTAACCTGACCAGTGTTTTTCTTCAGGTGGTTAAGCATATTCCTTCCACAGGAGATAGTGGTAAGGTTTTAATAGAGACGATGTGGAAGGAACAGAAAGACAGTGCTTGACCGGATAAGCCTTCAGTAGGTGTCCTCATTTTTGGAATGCAATTGTAAGCAAAAAGTAAGTGCCACGAAGTTAATATCAGAAACCTTACAGAGGAGTATTATGGTACCCTGCCTGAAAGCACAAATGACTTCTTCGGAGATTAAAATACCAGATGACAATGTAAATTAAAAAGGATATGAGGGGGGGAAATACAGTATATAATGGCAAAAGGTTAGAAAACAAGTTACTGTAAATTAGCCTGTACAGCTTGGTTTTGACAAACTATTGGCTCCTGGTTACAGTAAAGGACCATGATTTCATAGAAATAGTATTCTCCGCACACATCAAAATCTGAAAACGAGAAGTCCTTCTAAAACGGTCATTTAGCATTCCCCTCCCCCCAATCCTCAAATCGCAGAAATAAATAAGTTTTTGAATATCAACTAGCCATTTAGGGAACTCTTAAGATACAGATGTTCACAAACCTTACACAAGCTCTAATTGAGGTACTTACAGATACACCAACATTTATGGAAAGAGGTGTTGGTTTGACAATTTGAAAACACTCCATAAGTTACAGAAACACCCTGTTCATGTCCTTCTAAAACCAACCTGGGGGAAAACCTTAATACGCTCTTCTAAACACCGTATAGTTAAATACCCTCCACAAATGACCCCTTATTTCATAATGACCTTTACTCTGTCCTATTAGAGACCTTGGCTTAGTCTATTTGTCTGATGTAAGCATAGCTACCTGGCTTTCCTTCAGTTTCTGTTTGCATGGAGTATCTTTTTCCACACCAGCACTTTCAGGCTGACTGTGTTCCTAAAGCTGAAGTGAGTCTCGTGAAGGCACCTTATACGCGTGTCTTGCGTTTCTTTCCATTCAGCCAATTATATCTCTTGATTGAAGACTTTGGTCCACTTATACTTATTTTATGTACTTAATTTATTTTAAAATTCAAGTTAGGTAACGTAAAGTGCAGTATTGGTTTCAGGAGTACCCAGAGAGTCATCATTTATATATCACACCCAGTGCTCTTCTCCAAAAGTGTCCTCTCCAATGCCTATCACTCACTTAACCCATCATTCCTTCCACACCTCTTCTCCAGCAACCCTCGGTTCTCTGTATTTAAGAGTCTCTTCTGGTTTGCCTTCCTGTCTGCTTTTGTCTAATTTTGCCTTTCCTTCCCCTATTGCATCCGTTGTGTCTCAAATTCTACATAAGAGTGAAATCATATGATCTTCTTTCTCTGACTGGCTCATTTCACTTAGCAAAATACCCTCCAGTTCCATCCACGTTGTTGCAAATGGCAAGATTTCATTCTGTTTATTGCTGAGTAAGAGTCCATTGTGTGTGTGTCTGTGTCCTTTGTCTATTCATCAGTTGATAGACATTTGAGCTCTTTCCATAATTTGGCTATTGTTGATACCACTGCTGTAAATACTGGCGTGTATGCTCCCTCTAAATCAGCACTTTTGTATCCTTTGGATAAGTAAAGTGCAAATGCTGCATCATACAGTAGTTCTATTTTCAAGCTTTTGAGGAATCTACATACTGTTCTCCAAAGTGGATGCACAAGATTGCATTCCCACCAACAGTGCAAAAGTGTTCCCCTTTCTCTGCATTCTTGCCAAAATCTCTTGTTTCTCGAATTATTAATTTTAGCCATTCCTTTCTTTTTTTATTTAAATTGATTTATATGGAAGGAGAGAAGAAACAGCATGAGTGAGGGAAGGTTGGACTGAGAGGGAGAGAGAGACCATCCCCAACAGAGTCCACACTGTCAGAGAAGAGCCTGACATGGGCTTGAACCCATGGGCTCTGATGTGAGATCACAACCTGAGCTGAAATGAAGCGTCAGAAGCTCAACAGACTGAGCCACCCAGATGCCTGTAATTTTATCCATTCGGACACATATGAGATGGAATCTCAATGTGGGTCTGACTTATATTTCCCTGAAGATGAGTGATGTTGAGCACATTTTCATGGTTCTGTTAGCGATCTGAATGTCCTCTTGGAAAAATGTGTTTTCATTTCTTCTGCCCACTTTTTCACTGGGTTATCAGGGTTTTCAGTGTTCATTATGATAACATCTTTCTAGATTTGGATACTAAGCTTTATCTGATATGTCAATTGCAAATACCCTCTCCATTTCCTTTTTTTTTTTTTTTTTAGTATTTTTGATTGTTCCCTGTGCAGAGGCTTTTGTTTGGTTTCGTTTTTTTAAATGAGGTGACATAGTTGATTTCTGTTTGTATTCCCCTTGCCCAGAAACATATCAAGGAAGAATTGGCTCTGGCCTAGGTCACAGAGGTTTCCTGCATATTTCTCCTGTAGGATTTTAATGGTTTCCTGACTCATATTTAGGTCTTCCGTTCATTTTGATTTTATTCTTGTGTCTGGTGTAAGAACGTTGTCCAGTTGCATTCTTCTGCAAGTCGCTGTCCAGCTCCCCCAGCAACATTTGGTGAAGAGACTGTCTTTTTTCCATGGGATACTCTTTCCTGTTGTGTTCAAGATGAGTGGCCATATATGTATGAGTACATTTACGCATTCTCTATTCTATTCCAGGGATCTATGCGTCTGCTTTTGTGGTGGTACCATACTGTCTTGAGGATTACAGCTTTAGACTCTAAAGTCCAGAATTGTGATGCCTCTACCCATGGTTTCCTTCTAATACATCACTTTGGCCGTTCAAGTCTTTTGTGGTTCCATACACATTTTAGGATTGTTCTAGCTCTGTGACTAATGCTCGTGTTCTTTTGATAGCGATGGTATTGTATGTGTAGATTACTTTAGGGAGTATTGACATTTTAACAATATTTGGTCTAATCCATGAGGATGGGATGTTTTTCCATTTGTTTTTGTCTTCTTGAATTCCTTTCATAAGCTTTCTCTAGTTTTTGCATACAGATCTTTTACATTTTGGTTAGGTTTATTCTTGGGTATCGTAGTGTTTTGGGGGGCAAGTATAAATAAGTTCAAATCCTTGATATCTCTCCTGCTTCATTATGAATGTATAGAAATGAAATCGATTTCTGCACATTGATCTCACATCCCATGACTTTGCTAAATTCACATATCAGCTCTTGTGGTGTTTTGGTGGGGTGTGTCAGGCTTCTTTGTAGAGAGAAGTCATGTCATCTATAAAGACTGAAACCTTGACATCTTCCTTGCTGAATTGGAAATCTTTTATTTCTGTTTCCTGTCTGATTGCTGGGCCTAGGACTTTGAGTTCTGTGTTACACAATAGTGGTGAGAGTGAACACCTGTGTCGTGCTCCTGATCTTACAGTAAAACCTCTCCGTTTTTCCCCATTGAGGGCGATATTAACTGTGGGGCTTGTCCTCTATTGAAAGGATCATATGGTACTTACCTTTTACTTATTAGTATCCGTGTAGTTTATCACAGTGATATCCATATAGCGAACCATATGTGCAGCCCAGAAATAAACCCCACTTGATCATGGTGAATCATTATGTCCTCTTCAGTGTTGATTTTGAGAGAGATAGAGACACAGAGAAAGACAGCACTAGAGGGAGGGGCAGAGAAAGAGGGAGAGGAGATCTCAAATAGGGTCTGGGGTCTCACTGTAGACTCAACATAGGGCTAGAACTCATGAACTGTGAGATCATGACCTGAGCCAAAATAGAGAGTCTGACAGCCAAATAACTGAGCCACTGAGGTGCCCAAATTATTCTTTCGATGTACTGTTGAATTCCATTTGCTAATATCTTGTTGAGTATTTCTGAATCCAGGATCCTCAAGGATATTGGCCTCCATTGTAGATAGGTCTTTGTCTGACGTTATATTCAATGTAATGCTAGCTTCACATAATGTGTTTGGATGCTTTCCTTCCTTTTCTGTTTCTTGGAACACTTTAAGGAAACGTGGAATGTACTCTCTTTAAACTGTCTCTTAGAATTCCCCTGTGAAGCCATCTGGCCCAGGACTCTTTGTAGTGGGATGTTTAAAACCATTTCAGTTTCTTGGCTGGTAATGGTGGTGTCCAAATGCATTCCCTTTTCCTGTTTGAGTTTTGGTAGTTTCTTTGTTTCGAGGACTTTGTCCCTTTCGTCCAGATTGTCCAGTTTGTTGCATATAATTTTCATAGCATTCTCTGATAAGCGTTTGTACTCCTGTGGCGGTGGTTGTGATCTCACCTCTTTCATTTCTAATTTCATCTATTTAGGTCCTCTTGGTTTTCTTTCTGAGAAGTCTGGCTAGGGATTTATCCATTTTGTTTATTCCTTCAAAGACACCGCCCTCAGATTCGTTGATCAACTCTACTGTTTACTTTGGAATCAATATTATTTAAATCTTTCTAATCCTTAATATTTCCCTTCTTCTGCTGGCTCTGGGCATTCTTTGTTGCTGCTTTTCTGTCTCCTGTAGGTATGATTATGCTATGTATTTGGGACATTTCTTGATTTTGAAGAGCGGCCCAAGTTGCAAAGCATTTTCCTCTCAGGATTGCCTTTGCTGCATCCCAAAAGGTTTGGACGGTCTTGTGTTCATTTGCATTTGATTCCATGTATTTTCAAATTCCATTAATTTCCTGGCCAACCCATTCATTTCCTTTTTCAGTAGGCTGTTCTGTAACGTCTATGTATTTAAGGGCTTTCCAATTTTCTTTTTGTGGTTGATTTCATGTTTCATAGTGTTGTGATCTGAAAATATTTACCATATGAAATCAGTCTTTTATACATGTGGAAGACAGATTTGTGATTCCATATGTCACCTATTCTGGAGAATGTTCCATGTGCACATGGGAAGAATGTGTATTCTGTTCCTTTTGGATGAAATGTTCTCAACATCTCTGTTAAGTCCATTTGGTGCAGTGTGTCATTGAGACCTATTGTTCCCTTATTGATTTTCTGCTTCCATGATCTGTTCATTGCAGTGAATAGAGTATTAAGGTCTCCTGTAATTATGGTATTGTGTTCAATAAGTTTGCTTATGTTTGTTATGGATTTATATGTTTGTGTGGTTCTGATGTGGGGGACTAAATATTTACAATTGTTAGCTCTACTTAATGGAGAGTCATTTGGATTATGAGACAATGCCCTTCTTCATTCCTTGTTGCAGTCTTTGTTTTAACATTTAGTTTTCCTGGGGCACCTGAGTGGCAGAGTCGGCTGAGTGTCTGACTTCAGCTCAGACATGATCTTGTGTCAGTGAGATTGAGCTCCGTTTCGGGCTGTGTGCTGACAGCTCATAGCCTAGTGCCTACTTTGGATTTTGTCTTCTGCTTTCTCTCTCTGCTCCTATCCTGCTCATGCTCTGCTTGATCTCAAAAATGCAAAGAAAATTTTAAATTTAATTTTCTAGTAAAACTATAGATATACCAGGTTTATTTTGACCTGTATTAGCTTGACCGAAGGTTCTCCATCCCCTCACTTTCAAATCTGCAAGTGTACTCAGGTCTAAAATGAGTCTCTTCAAAGCAGTTTATTGAGGGATCTTGTTTTTGGATTGTTTTTGTTTAGTTTGGTTGTTGCTGTTGTTGTTACTTTTTTAATCCATTCTGTTACCCTGTCTTTTGATTGGGGCATTTGGTGCACTGAAAATCAGAGTGATCTGAAAGATCTAAATGTAGTGCCATTGAATATCTGGAAATTTTTGTTTCTGGTGATGTTCTCCAGTCCTTTATAGACATTTCTGCTTTCCACTAACAGAGCCCCACTTAGAATTCCTTGTAGAGCTGCATTAGTCCTCATTAACTTTCCTTTTTCCTTTCTTTTCTTCTTTGAGGGAGACAGGGTACAGGTGGGGGAGGGGTAGAGAGAGAAGGCAACACAGAATCTGAAGCAGGCTCCAGGTCCTGAGCTGTCCACACACTGCCCGCTGTGGCACTTGAACTCACAAACCATGACATCATGATCTGAGTCAAAGGTGGATTCTTAACCGACTGAGCCACCCAGGTGCCCCAGTGTCACTAACTGCCTTAGTTTTTGTTTGTCTGGGAAAGTCTGTGTCTCTTCTTCTATTCTGAAGGACAGCCTTGCTTGGAAAAGGAAATCGTGGCTGCATATTTTTCCTAATCAACACATTGAGTATTTGCTGCCACTGCCTTCTGGCCTGACAGACTTCAGGGGACACTTCCCCTAATAATCTTATGTGACTACTCTTGTAGTTTAAGGACATTTTGTCCATAGCTGCTTTCAGGACTCTTTCTTTATCCTTGTATTTTCCAATTTTCACAGTGTTCTATTGTGGTGTTGAGCTGCTTTTTTTCGTTTTGAAGGCAGTTCTCTGTACCCCTTGGATATGGATGCCTGTTTCCTTGTCTTGATGGTAGAAGTTCTTCCCTGGAATGTGTTCAAACACACCTTCCGTCCCTTTTCTCCTGCTCCTTCTTCTGGGATTCCTATGAAAAGGAGAATGTTTTATTTCATACAATCACTTAGTTCTTTACAAATTCCCTCATGTTCGAGTAACTTTCTTTCCGTCTCTTTATCAGCTTCATGATTTTGCCAAATTGTCTCCTATTTCACCTTTTCTCTCCTCTGCTGTATCCATCCTTGCTGTCATTGTATCTAGTTTACTCTTCATCCCAGTTATATTTTTTTCAATGCATCCTGACTAGTTCTTAGGTCTTTGGTCTCTGCAGCAAGGGTTTCTCTGGTGTCTTCTAGGTGGATCTCAAGCCCAGCTCTTAGTCTTGTTACTGTTGTGAATTCTTCTTCAGAGAGAGCATTGATATCTGTCTTGAGCTATTCTCTGGCTATGATTTCTTCTTGACCTTTGTTTTGGGGAGAATTCCTCTGGATTGTCACTGGGGCTACGTTTTTGTGTTTTGCATGTTCTAACAGCTTCTTATGTGCCTGGGCCTGAGAGTACTGCTACATTAATAAGGGGTCGTAGACTGTCCAGTGCCTGGCACTCCAGGACATGCTTCTGGTGTATGGTTGATGAAGTCTGTTGTTGCATTTTGGCTGCTCTATCCCCCTGGTCCGTTCTCTGCACATCTCCTCTTTGGTGTAGATGTGGAGAGTTTGGTCCTCAACTAGGTGTCCTTGATTGGTTTGTTAAAGGACCCCTGAGAAACAAAATGCAGAGTGTTGAAAGTCACAATTCATATAAAGAGAAAAAAAAGGGGGGGAGAGGAATCAAACCAAGAGTCAAAAATCTATAAGGCTGATTCCAAGGAAACAGAAAGGAAGAAAAGAAAACAAAAAGAAGAAGAAAGGCAGAAGAAAAGGCAAATGATGGAAAAAGAATAGAATTTTAGAAAGCCTGATCAAATACATACATATATAGGGGGAAAAAATAAATAAGAAACTCTGAATCCGATTCCAAAAGAAAAAAAAAAGAGGGAAGAAAGAAAAGGGAAAAAAGGAGGAAAAAAATACTCTGTTAGTGCATGGGTCTGGTGGCTATGATGGTGGGGACGAGCGGCTGGCTATGTTGGGCCAGTCAGTCTTTCCACTAAGTAGTCAGTGGCCAGGCATAGAGCAGAAGTGTTTGGTGCAAGCGTGTACTGCCTCCACCGGGGGCCTGATGTGCTTCTCTCTGAAGTCCCATTGTGTTGATGTTGGGGGGAAAATGGTGGCACTCCAAGCTCTCCTCCAGCTACTTGGGCTTTTAACCCAGATCGTATAGGCACTGCTCAAAGAACAGAGAGATCAGTCAGCTAGCCTTGAGCCACAATTGTCCTATAGTTTCTCCTTAGCACTTGGCTGGGATTCGAACGTTGATCTCTTAAAGGATCCGGTGGGGCCTGGATCTGGATCTGCACCCCGCCTCTGGAGAGGAGCACCCCAACGTATTGCTGAAACGCCTTTGGCTGGCAGCGGCAGGGTCTTTAGTCCTTGGGGAGGCATTAAACCCTCTATCCAAAGTGCTCTGGGATGGGGACTGTTCATCCTAGTGCACCTCACAGATCATTACACCACAGAAAGCAATCCAAGGCCAGCTCCGTTTTCTTCAAGAGCACATACCATGTCTCTACTGTACCGGTATGATAGTTTCCCCATCTGATTTATTTGTAGCATATATATCAACCTCACAAAAGGACACCCTTCTATTTACAGCAACACAATAAACCTAGAGGCCTTTTATTATTATTTATTTTTGAGAGACACAGAGACACTGTGAGCAGGGGATGAACAGAGAGACAGGGAGACAGAGAATCTGAAGCAGGCTCCAGGCTCTGAGCTGTCAACACAGACCCTGAGGCGAGGCTGGAACTCAGGAATCATGAGATCATGACCTGAGCCGAAGTTGGACACCTAACCACCTGAGCCACCCAGGAGACCGAGGGACATTTTTGTTGTTTTTAGTATATTGAAACACTACCATCGCCCTCTAGCCAAGTTAGTAGTCTTTAAGTTTTAGATTGTAATGTTAGCCTGTAAACTTGATTTAACGTTTTTCTTAAAGTTTATTTATTTTGCAAAAGAGAGAATGCATGAGTGGGAGAGGAGCAAAGACAGAGGATGAATCTCAAGCAGGATCCACAACGTAAGCATGGCAGGACAATACAGGGCTCAAGCTTATGAACCACAGGGTCATGACCTGAACCAAAACTGAACACAGTCTCCTCCAGTTTGACTCACGTCCAGGCTCTTCTCTGATGGACCACTTTGGTAGGACGATCATTTAGCATTAATAAGCAAACAAAATTAAGAAGATTTAGGAAAAATATTTACTTTTCACCTCCCTCTTTAAAAAATAATATACACAGAAAAGAGGCCCAGGATTAGAGCAGTCACCACACAGACTACATTGTGATACAAGCCAGGTATGCAAAACAGAGAGGAACCCAGGAAAGACCATGTGAACAGTTTTCTATGTCCTACTGTTTTAGAGCGGCCCAGAAAATATTTGCTATCAAATACTTTTCATCTTCCTGTGAATTACATTCTTTCCCTCGGAGGCCCCAGACTTCTGATTCTTTCCTCCTCCCCTTCTTCCTGCTTTCATTTCTTTCCTCTCCCCAATTCCTTCTCCTCCTCCTTCTCTCCTCTTCAAAGACATATATACTTTTCCTATGCAGTTTGCTTGTGTTTCTGGAGACTCCATTCATAGACTATTAGATTTTAATTCCTCCTGTTTGTCACATGCCAATGTGCTTCTTACTCAACAATGAAAACTTCCTCTGAGGTTCTGGTTCATGCTTTCGTATATTCTTCCAGACTGTATTTGGCTCCTCTTTTATACCATCAATGTTATGGGAGAAAAAGAAACAGAAAGGCAGGACATACCATGTGTATTCTGGGGGAAATACTGGACACCCATTTCCAGGTCCTAAGGTATGAGAAGTCTAACTCACATGCACGTTCCTGAGGTACCCAGCACACCACCATGTGAGTAAAAGCTGTGTGCAGAGTAAAAGCTTCATAAACACTGCCTTAATGATGTGTCTGTTACTTTCCAAATACAGACCTTATCAGCCTATACCTGTTCCAAATACTGTCATGAGCATATACATCTAACACACTGACCTACACACTCTAGCTTATGGCTTGAGTAATTGTTGCTTCTTTGAGATTTCAACATCACTGATGCTGGGGAAACAAGGAACACAATGTTCAAGTTTAACCATGGTAGAAAAGTGGACTTTTTTTGCCAGCAAGTCTTGAGGTCATATGGAGAATGATTCAGCACTGTACCACTGCTTCCTCTGCATGTCAATGCTCAGGAGTTCTGTGACGCCCCTTTAAAAACTCCCTGCTTTCTATGTGGCTTTGTAGATTTTCTATAGCCCCTGCTTCAGAGAAAGAAAACAGGTCAAATAATAGGTGTTTCTAATAAGTCTCATCGGGTCCCTGTTTCTGAACCTATCTGATGTGTCCAGACCCTTTGAGCGCCATCTCCAATATCTTCTGAAATGTGTGACATTTGACAGCAATGCCCACAATGATTACATCATCCAGTATCCCCTCCTCTATAACTGCCACTGATCAAGGCCTGGGCATCACAGGAATCATTGTCCTCTTACAGCATCTGGTTCTTAGTAACACACAGGAATTCAATTCAATCATGAAGATGAAATGGCACTTCCATCATCCTCAGAATCCCACCACGTTTGCCAATTCCTTATCTCTTTGACTTTTATTCATCAGATGATGCGACAAAGCGCTGCCTGTGACTGTGCAGTTCTGAAAAGGGAGCCACTTCAGGTTCCCACCTTACACTGGAAAAGGATCTTCATATTTTCTTACTTTCTATCCCTTTCCTACAGTATTTAATCACAGGAGATAGGTTAACATTGGTGATGGGATAACACTTCACGCTGTAGAATCCATGGAAATACATTAAAAACAGTTGTTTTATTAATTAAATGTATTAAGATCACACATAGACGAAGTTATGCATGTCCAGTCCCCTCTATTAGCATACTTCAATATCCAGAATGAAAGCCTTAAGAAAGTATTTTGTTGATAAAATGTTGTGGGAATACAGACTTCCGGGCCTGAGGTCATAGGTGAAAAGTGTGTATTTATAATTGTATGCTATTTTGGGGAAGAGTTAATTATGACCTTTCGAATCGCTCTGAGTATGTCATCATTTCAACCCCATCAACTGATATTCTCTAACTCTTGCTGTAGTGAAGATATACCAGTGTTTCACTGAATTTCCACCTTTTTTTTCCTTAAAGACAAGCTGGGAAATTATTTTATTTATAATATTCAACAAGATTTTTAGCTTTAATACAGGTAAAAGAATGATGTTTGGAATACCATTTCATGAGAACTTGCATCAATATTTCCCCACCACCACCATCTCCACGTAGATTTTCTCTGTATATGGGGTATTATGTTGCCCTTCATCTTCCATGGAGAACGAGGTATGAGTCATACCTAACAAAGAAAGGCATGTCATATCTTTGATGCACCAATAATTAGCCACATAATTTTCCAAAGCCTCTCAGAATAGATGCATTTTGGATGTATTTTGAGAAGAGAAATACACTAATATATTCTAGCCAAAAATGTCTGAGAAGGTTGATGTGGCAAAAAGCAGAGCACAGACTGAAATTAATGATACCTATGCAATAATTGATCTATTGAGGGTCACCTGAGTTGTTCAGTTGGTTAAGCATGAACCTTTGGTGCAGGTAGTGAGCTTGCAGTTCGTGAGTTCAAGCCCTTGTCGGGCTCTATGCTGACAGTTCAGAGCCAAGAGCCTATTTTGGACTCTGCCTCCCACTCTCTCTCCCCATTCCCATATCCTGCAGTCTCTCAAAAATAAAAAGCATTTAAAAGATTGATCCAATTAATCTCTTAAGGCATAATAACATATACATTGTGTTTAACCTTGTATTAGTCCTTATCATCAGTATGTTGGCAAATGTCTGAATACAGTCTGATGCACTACTTTCTAGTGTGGATTTGGTAACACTTATTGACATCTGATGTTCAGTAAAATATTTTTCCAAATATTTATATCCTTCAAGTGACCTTCTTTCATGCACTGTCTGGGGTTTGCTAAAGCGTACATTTAATTGAAGGCCTTTCCTCATTCATTATGTCTGTACAATATAAATCTCATGTGAACTTTTCGATATTGATTAACGATCAAATTGCACTTATAAGCACTACTTCTTTTTCCTGTGCATGCTACATTCTATTCTGTAAGTTAGCTATGATATGGAGCAAGTCGTGAGGTCCAGCTATAGGATGGGCACATTCTTTACCTTTGTAATGTTTCTCCTCACCATAAAGTCTGTGATGACGAGTAAGGTTGAGCAGTCATAAAGGGTTTATACTTTCTTTACAGTTTAAGTTTTTTCTTCAGTATGAATTCTGCGATGTAGAATGAAGCTTCACCTCTGATGAACAGACTTCCCAAAGTCTTTATATTTGCAAAATCCTCCCCAGTATTCAGTCTCTGATCAGGAGTCAGCATTTAGCATTGCTTCAAAGCCTGGCCACACTCTTTAGTATTCAGTGGTTATTCGCTAGGATACATTTTCCTATGTGATGGAAGGAGTGAGCAGTCCACAAAAACGTTTCTCACATTCCTTAAATTTGAATGATTTGCTCCAGTATGAATTCTGAGATCATGAGAAAATTGTGATTGAAGACTGATGAAAGACCTAATTACATTCTTTACATTTGTTTCTATCAAGGTTTCTGTCAAGTATGAATTCAGTGCTGTCGACTAAGGTATAAGGGTCAGTTAATAATCTGGCCATATTCTTTACATTTGTAGCATTTCAATCTTATGAATTTTGTGATGTCTAATAAGGTGTGAGTGTTGGATAAAGGCCTTGCCACATTAGTTGCATTGGTGAGATTTCTCTCCAGTATGGATTCTGTGATGTCTGTAAAGGTTTGAGGCCTGGTTAAAGTCCTTACCACATTCTTTACATTGGTAAGGTTTATCACCAGTATGGATTCTGTGATGTATGTACAGTTCTGACCTGGACTTAAAGGCTTTTCCACATTCTTCACATTGGTGAGGTTTCTCTCCAGTATGGATTCTGTGATGTATGTACAGGTCTGACCTGGACTTAAAGGCTTTTCCACATTCTTCACATTGGTAAGGTTTCTCCCCAGTATGGACTCTGTGATGTCGATTAAGATCTGAGGGCCATTTAAAGGCCTTTCCACATTCTTTACATTGGTAAGGTTTCTCTCCATTATGGATTCTGTAATGGTTGTAAAGGGTTGAGATGTGGGTAAATGCCTTAGCACATTCTTTACATTGGTAAGTTTCCTCTCCAGTATGGATTCTGTGATGTCGATTAAGAGCTGAGTGGTTCTTAAAGGCCTTGCCACATTCTTTACATTGGTAAGGTTCCTCTCCAGTATGGATTCTGTGATGTCGATTAAGAGCTGAGTGGTTCTTAAAGGCCTTGCCACATTCTTTACATTGGTAAGGTTCCTCTCCAGTATGGATTCTGTGATGTCGATGAAGGTTGGATGAATTGTTAAAGGCTTTGCCACATTCTTTACATTGGTAAGGTTTCTCTCCAGTATGGATTCTTTGATGTTCATCAAGGATGGAGAGCAACTTAAAGGCTTTGCCACATTCTTTACATTGGTAAGGTTTCTCTCCAGTATGGATTCTGTGATGTCGATGAAGGATGGAGGATTGGTTAAAGGCCTTGCCACATTCTTTACATTGGTAAGGTTTGTCTCCAGTATGGATTCTGTAATGGTTGTAAAGGTTTGTGATTTGGGTAAAGGATTTGCCACATTCTTTACATTCGTAAGGTTTCTCTCCAGTGTGTGTTTTGTGATGCTCATTAAGGGTTGAGGATCGAATAAAGGCCTTGCCACATTCTTTACATTGGTAAGGTTTCTCTCCAGTATGGATTCTGTGATGGTGATTAAAGGCGGAGTACCAGTTAAAGGCTTTGCCACATTCTTTACATTGGTAAGGTCTCTCTCCAGTATGGATTCTGTGATGTTTTTTAAGGACAGAAGGCCGGTTAAAGGACTTGCCACATTCTTTACATTGGTAAGGTTTCCCTCCAGTTTGAGTTCTGTGATGTTCGGTAAGAGGTGAGTGTTGGGTAAAGGCCGTCCCACGTTTTTTATGAATGTCAGTTTCCTCTCCAGTAAGGATTGGACTATGTCCATTTACTGATGAGTCATCAATCAAAGTTTTACCACTTTCTTCACATTTGTAAGGTTTACCACATTCTTCACATTTGTAAGGGTTGTCTCCAGGATGCTCTTGCTGATGTTGAATTTGTACTGAGCACCAGCTGAAGCCTCTGCCACCCTGCTGGCAAATGTAACCTTTCTGTCCAGTATGGACTGTCTTATTTATATGCAGTCTTGATGACTGGCTAAGCATGTTCCCAGGTTCATTTCATTTACATGCGTTTCTTCCCGCATGAATCCTCTGATGGTCACCAACATTGGAGGACATGTTAGGAATTTGTCCGCATTCATTGTATTTACAGGGTTTCTCTCCCAAATGTATAGTCTTATGTGCAATAAGATTGGTACTTTGAATAAAAACCTCTTCATTATTATTATCTTCATAATGGTTCTCTGGAAAAGGAGTCCCCAGGTGTCTTTGATGCCAATCAGTCTTCCCAACCTTGTCCCAGCCTACCACTAAATGTCCATTCTCAAAGGCACTATGTTGATATATATCCACTGACACATTTTGAAAAGAAGTTTCCATGAACGTCTTTGGAAGAATGCTCTCGTCAGCATTTGAAGATACTGCTGAAAGGTAACGAATGAAAGTAAAATCATTCTACTTTCTTTTTTAAAAATTTTTAATGTTTTATTTATTTCTGAGAGAGTGAGAGACAGCGTGAGCAGGGAAGGGTCAGAGAGAGAGGGAGGTACAGAATCCAAAACATGCTCCAGGTTCTGAGCTGGCTGTCAGCATAGATCCTGACACGGGGCTCAAACCCACAAATGTGAGATTTTGACCTGATTTGAACTCGGTTGCTTAACCAACTGAGCCACCCAGGCGCCTCTTCACTCTCTACTATCAGATGAATACAATGAGAATTTCTTATACTCAAAACTGAAAAAACTTTACCTTAAGGGAAAAATAATCATTTTTCTTCTTTTTCTTTTAATTTTTATCTACTTTACAGTTTATTTCTTTTTTGACAGAGGAAGGGAGAGCATGAGAGGGGGAGGGGCAGAAAGACAGGAAGACACAGAATCTGAGGCAGGCTCCAGTCTCTGAGCTGTCAGCATAGAGCCTGATGGGAGACTCAAACCCTCAAATGGTGAGATCATGACCTGAGCTGAAGTCTGACACTTAACTGACTAAGGCACACAGGCACCTCGAATCATTATTTTTTCTATATCACTCAGATTGTATCTGAATTTAATCCCAACTAATATTTTTACAAAGTTATTGTTGGCATATTTTACAATTTGATGGCGTTTCTTTGTTTAGAAATGAAAAGTTCTGGGGTTACTGGGTGGCTCCATGTGTTGGGCATCTGATTCTTGATTTCAGCTCAGGTCATCATCTCTTTTTTCGTATGTATCAGCCCCACATCCTGCTCTGCACTGATAGTGTGGAGCCTGCCTGGAATTCTCTCCTCTCTGTCCCTCATCCACTCACTCCATATTTCAAAATACATGGGGAAAAAAATAAACTTAAAAGAAACGAAAATTTTTTGCTGCCTTGACTCTAAAAAATGGATTATATCCTTAAATTCTGCATAATAATGTCTGTTAAGTGCTTATTTCATAAGGGCTTTCGTTACAGCTTTCCGTGGTTGATATTAATGAATACACTTTACAATTTTCCTGTGCAGGAAGACATGCCAGTAATTCAAACTCTGCCTTTTCTCATGAGTGCACGGTCAGAGATAGTATTATGGCAACAGGGACGTGTAGGGGGCTCAGGAGGTCCAATATCCAACTGTGGCTCAGGTCACGAGTTCGTGGTCTGTGAGTTGGAGTGCAGGGGCGGACTCTGTGCTGTCAGCTTAGAGCTAGGAGGATGCTTCAGATGCTGTGTGTCCCTCTCTCTCTGTCGTCCCTTGTTCCCTCTGTCTTTCAAATTAAACATTTCAAAAGATTTAAAAACAATTTGACACAATAAATCATAATGCAATCTCATATATAACTACTCAGAAAGTGAGAAAACATGACATAGTCAGAGGAACTTTATATGATACACGACAAAATTATAAAGTGATTCAATTATTAAAAAATAATGTTAACAATTGAGATTTTATTATACAATGCAAGTTTTGAATTCTAATTTATTTATTTTTTAAATTTCAGAAACAGAGATGGCATGACCAAGGGAGGGTCAGAGAGAGGAGGTGACACAGAATCCAAAATAGGCTCGTCTCTGTGCTGCCAGTCATCACAGAACCCAACGTAGGGCTCGAAACCATGAACTGTGAGATCGTGACCTGAGCCGAAGGCAGACATTCAAGTGACTGAGCCACCCAGGTGCCCCTGCAGGTTTTGAATTCTACATGTCTATCTCCCTTATTACATTATTTTATGTAGAAATTCTAGGGAAATCATCAGAAATTTAAATTATTTTACCATCGAGGAATGGGACATATAGAGTGGAAATTTCTTATTTTAGTTAATACCATTGATAAATGAACTTTTCTTTCTTTTTCTAAGCTTCGTAAAATTTATTTTGAAAGAGAGAGATAAAGACCAAGTAGGGGAGGAGCAGAGAGAGAGGGACACAGAATTTCAAGCTTGCTCTGTGTTGTCATCACAGAACCCTGTGTGGGACTCTAACTCACTGAATGTGGGATCATGACTTCAGCTCAACTTAGATGTTCTGCAAAGGATCCACCCAGGCGAGGTAAAACCTGAGCTTGTGAAGTGAAATTAAGTGTTAGATTTTCTCATCTTAGGGAGGTACTTTAATATCTGATGACATTAGTGGGTCTCTATTTTGTACAATAAACACTAAAGCCTCGGCAAGATGGCGGAGAAGTAGGGAGCTCTGTACTTTCACTCGCGCCCATACATCACACAGAAAAGATCTGAAGCCACAGGAAACCTTATGAAACCCAAGAGATTGGGAGAAAAAGGACACAGAATCCACTGAGAAAGCCTTCTAATGTGAGTGCGAATTGGGGAAGATAAAATCGGGCCAGGATCAGAGACTCCAGGGTCGGAGGCGATCCCCCTCTGCAGGGAGTGAGAGGGGAAAAAAGAGAGAGTGTGAAACAGAAAAACCTCCGCTCGGGGCATAGAAAGACCGAGTGCACTAAATATCTGCGCACCAGGTCCCCTCCGGCCAACTGGTCCCGGAGGGGCTGAGCACACAGACTGCTTCTTTGTGCTGCTCCTGGCGGGCTGGACTTCAGAGTAGCGGCACACCTGCCGCCATTGTCCTCCTGGCGGGCTTGGGCCCCTGGAAGGGCCGCGCGTGGACACCGAGCATCCGCGCTCCTGGCTGGCTGGAGCTCTAGAGGGAAGGCAAAGAGCTAAAGACTGGGAGATTTGCCCACGAGTTCGTGTTTCAGGTGACGAGTCACAGAGGGACCTGGTTTTCCTCACTCCAGCGGGCTCCGCGCACCCGGCAGGCAAGCCCCGCGCATGCGCGCCAGCCCGACCCAGAGAAGGAAGCAACAATTCTGACGCCACCCCCAGAGCTCGGCAGGGGCCCTGGAATTGCCCCGAGGGGGTTGCCAGGAAGTTGTGTCTAAGGCAATTTCAGCGGGGTTCGAAGACTGGGATTTGGAGACTGGGACTGGCCTGGGTTGAAAAGCGCAACCAACATTGGCTGCGCCCACGGTACAGGGAGTTTACACGCCCAAAGAAGCGAGGTGCAGCGCTTGGGTCAAGAAGGGACTAGAGCGCCGCCACTCTCCTTCCCCCAACCGCCAAGGCAGAACTCCCGCCTGACGCATTGGATCGTGCATGCCACACCCATCCCTGCTTGAGAGCTGCCCTCCGCCCTTTTTTTTTTCTTTTCTTTCTTTTTTCCCCAGAACACTGACCTGATTAACTCTGGTCACCGGCTTATTTAAACAATCACATTTAGTCCATTCTGTAGATGTAAATTCTACACCTACCGACATTTTCATCTCTTTCTCTCAGGAGTAATTAGACTATATAGTTTCTCTGGATAACACCAGGATCCTTCTCTCACCTATCCAACCATATTCCACCCTTTAGCTCTTTGAAAAAATCTTCTTATTCCTTCTGCCTGTTCATTCTATTTCCAGTTTTGCCTCATCCCCGTCCTGTCTTCTCTCTCTTTCTCTATGCTCTTCAATCAGCACTGCATATACACGTCTATTTAACTTTAGTTGGGAAATTCGGTTATATGCTTTAAACCTTTCTTTGTCTATTTGTTTTCTTCTTTTTTCCTTTTCTTTTCTCCTTTTTGACCCTTTTATGTATTTTATACTCCCTATTATTCGCCCTCCCTCCTCCGTCTTTTCTCTTAACTTTTTCGTTTTCCCTCTTGGTTTGCATATTAGTTGAATTAGTCTGTGCGTTTGTGTGCTCCTACTCCCTGTGTGTTTGTGTGTTTCCTTCTCCAGGGCTACCTCATGAAACAAGCCAGAGTACACAAGGTGCAGAGTCCCAAATATCACTACAGGTAGGAAAATAAAATAACCAAGGTCCCAACAACAGAGACCGAGAGATACCATTCAAAAAACACTCTCTGAAAGGATAGGCCCTGGACAGTCAAAGAGTCTTCTTGGATACAGCAGCGCTTATAGGTGCTGAGAGCATAACAAGTCTTTAAAACTAACAAGAGCCAGAAAGCTAACTAGGATGACGAAACAAAAGAGCTCTCCTCCAAACAAACTCCAAGAAGAAATGACAGCTAATGAACTGCTCAAAACAGATATAAGCAGCATAACTGAACAAGATTTTAGAATAATAATGGTAAAATTAATAGCTGGGCTTGAAAAAAGCATAGGGGACATCAAAGGATCTATGGCTACAGAGAGAATGGAAAATAAAAATAGGCATGAAGAATTTTAAAATGCGATAAATTAGATACATAATGAATTAGAGGCCTCCAAAGCACGGATTGAAGAGGTAGAAAGGAGAGTAAGTGATTTAGAAGACACCATTATAGAAAAACAAAAAGCTGACAAAAAACAGACAGACTGATCCAGAAGCATGAAAGAAGAGTTCAAGAGCTCAGCGATACGGTCAAACACAACAATATCCGTATCATAGGAATCCCAGAAGAGGAAGAGAGAGGGAAAGGTGCTGAAGGAGTCCTGGAACAAATTATAGCAGAGAATTTCCCCAACCTGAGGAAGGAAGTAAATGTTGAAATACAAGAGGCTCAGAAAACTCCCCTCAGACGTAATTTGAATGGATCTTCTGCACGGCATTACATAGTAAAAATGGCAAAATACAAGGACAAAGAGAGAATTCTGAAAGCAGCTAGGGAGAAAAGGGCCCTAACATACAAAGGGAAATCTATCAGAGTGGTGACAGACCTATCTACTGAAATTTGGCAGGCCAGAAAGGAATGGCAGGAGATCTTCAATGTGATGAACAGTAAAAATATGCAGCCAAGAATCCTCTATCCAGCAAGCCAGTCATTCAAAATAGAAAGAGAGATAAAAATCTTTCCAGTAAACAGAAATTGAAAGAATTAGTCACCACTAAGCCAGCCCTACAAAAAATCCTGAGGGGGACGCTCTGAAGGAAATGTTGCAAGGAACAAAGATACCAGAGACACCACCACAAACATGAACACTACAAAAGATACAAAGACTCAAAACCCACACATTTCAATAATAACACTGAAGGTAAATGGGCTGAATGCTCCAATCAAAAGACATAGGGTAGCAGAATGGATAGAAAAACAAAATCGATCTATATGCTGTCTACAAGAAACTCGTTTTAGACTGGAAGATACCTTCAGATGCAAAGTAAGGGGATGGAGAAATATATATCATGCTACGGGAAATCAAAAGAAAGCCAGAGTAGCTATACTTATATCAAACAAACTGGACTTTAAATTAAAGACAATAACAAGAGATGAAGAAGGGCACTACATAATAATTACAGGGTCCATCCATCAGGAAGAACTATCATAAATGCCTATGCACCGAATATGGGAGCACCTAAATATCTAAAACAATTAATCACAAACAGAAACAAGCTTATAGATAAGAATGTACTAATAGCAGGGGACCTTAATACTCCACTTACAGGAATGGATAGGTCAACCAGACAGAAAATCACTAAATAATGGACTTGAAAGACACATTGGACCAGATGGATCTGACGGATATATTTAGAACTTTATATCCTGAGGCCAGGGAATTTACTTTCTTCTCTAGTGCGCATGTCACATTCTCCAAGATTGATCACATACTGGGACTTAAAGCAGCCCTCTATATATATAAAAGAATTGAGATCATACCATGCACACTGTCATATCATAATGCTTTGAAACTTGAAATCAATCACAGGAAAAAGTCTGGAAAACCTCCAAAAACATGGAGGTTAAAGAAAACCCTACTAAAGAATGAATGGGCCAATCAGGCAATTAGAGATGAAATTTAAAAATATATGGAAACAAATGAAAACAAAAATACAACAATCCAAAATCTATGGGATGCGGTAAAGTCAGTCCTAAGAGGAATGTACATTGCTCTCTAGGCCTATTTCAAGAGATTAGAAAAAGCGCAAGTCCAAAATCTAACGGCTCACCAAGGAAGTAAAGGCAGAGCAACAAGAACGCCCTAAACCAAATAGAGGAAGACAAATAGTAAAAATTAGATCAGAAATAAACAACATAGACCAAAGAAACAATTGAACAGATCAATGAAACCAAGAGTTGGTTTTTTGAAAAAATAAACAAAATTGACAAACCTCTAGACAGAATTATGAAAAAGAAAAGAGTGAGCACCCAAATAGACAAAATTATGAATGAAAATGGACTTATTACAACAAACCCCTCAGAAATACAAGAAATTATCAGGGATTACAATGAAAAATTATATGTCAACAAATTGGACAACTTAGAAGAAATGGACAAATTCCTAAACACACACTCACTACCAAAATTCACACGGGAAGAAATAGAAAATCTGAACAAACGCATAACGAGTGAAGAAATCGAATCAGTTATCAAAAATCTCCCAACAAATAGGAGCCCTGGACCTGATGGGTTCCTTGGGGAATTCTACCAGACATTTAAAACAGAATTAATCCCAATTCTTCTCAAGCTATTCCAAAAAATAGAAGTCGAAGGAAAACTCCCGGACTCATTTTATGAAGCCAGCATCACTCTGATTCCCAAGCCAGACAGAGATCCAACAAAAAAAGAGAACTATAGGCCAATATCCTTGATGAATACGGATGCAAAAATTCTCAACAAGATCCTTGCAAATCGAATCCAGCAGCATATCAAAAGAATCATCCACCAAGATCAAGTGGGATTCATTCCTGGGTTACAGGGCTGGTTCAACATTCGCAAATCAATCAATGTGATCCATCATATCAATAAAAGAAAAGATAAAAACCATATGATCCTGTCAATAGATGCAGAAAAAGCATTTGACAAAATACAGCATCCCTTCTTAATAAAGACTCTCGAGAAAGTTGGGATAGAAGGAACCTACTTAAACATCATCAAAGCCATCTATGAGAAGCCTTCAGCTAACATCATCCTCAACGGGGAAAAACTGAGAGCTTTCCCCCTGAGATCAGGAACACGACAGGGATGTCCACTCTCACCACTGTTGTTTAACATAGTGCTGGAAGTCCTAGCATCAGCCATCAGACAACAAAAGGAAATCAAAGGCATCAGAATTGGCAAAGAGGAAGTCAAACTTTCCCTCTTCGCAGATGACATGATACTCTACATCGAAAACCCGACAGACTCCACCAGAAGCCTACTAGAACTGATCCAAGAATTCAGCCAAGTTGCAGGGTACAAAATCAACGTACAGAAATCGGTTGCATTTTTATACACCAACAATGAAGCAACAGAAAGACAAATCAAGAAATTGATCCCATTCACAATTGCACAAAAAACATAAAATACCTAGGAATAAACCTAACCAAGGATACAAGAGATATGTATGATGAAAACTATACAAAACGTATGAAGGAAATTGAAGAAGACACAAAGAAATGGAAAAACATTCCATGCTCATGGATAGGAAGAATAAATATAGTTAAAATGTCATTACTACTGAAAGCAATCTACACATTCAATGCAATTCCAATCAACATTGCACCAGCATACTTCTCAAAACTAGAACAAACCATCCTAAAATTGGTATGGAACCACAAAAGACCCCGAATAGGCAAAATAATACTGAACAATAAAACCAAAACGGGAGGTATCACCATCCCAGACTTTAGCCTCTACTACAAAGCTGTCATCATCAAGACAGTATGGGATTGGCACAAAAACAGACACAAAGACCAATGGAATAGAATTGAAAACTCAGAGCTGGACCTAAAGGTATACAGCCAACTACTCTTTGACAAAGCTGGAAAGAGTATCCAATGGAAAAAAGACAGTCTTTTTAACAAATGGTGTTGGGAGAAGTGGACAGCAACATGCAGAAGAATGAAACTAGATCATTTTCTCACACCATGCACAAAAATAAACTCAAAGTGGATTAAGGACCTGAACGTGAGACAGGAAACTATCAACACCCTAGAGGAGAAAGCAGGAAACAATCTCCTTGACCTCCACCGCAGCAACTTCTTACTTGACACATCCCTAAAAGCAAGGGAATCAAGAGCAAAAATAAACGAATGGGACCTCATCAAGATTAAAAGCTTCTGCACAGTAAAGGAAACAACGCACAAAACTAATAGGCAACCAACGGAGTGGGAAGAGATAGTTGCAAATGACATGTCAGATAAAGGGTTAATATCCAAAATCTATAAGGAACTCACCACACCCGAAAAACAAACTACCCAGTGAAGAAATGGACAGAAAATATGAGACACTTCTCCAAAGAGAACATGCAGATGGCCAACAGACACATGAAACGATCCTCAGCATCCCTGCTCATCAAGGAAATACAAATCAAAACCACCCTGAGATACCACCTCATACCAATCAGAGTGGCTAAAATGAGCAAACCAGAGGGCTATAGATGCTGGCGAGGGTGTGGAGAAACGGGCACCCTCCTACACTGTTGGTGGGAATGTAAACTGGTACAGCCCCTCTGGAAAACAGTGTGGAGGTTCCTCAAAAAATTAACAACAGAACTCCCCTATGACCCAGCAATAGCACTGCCAGCAGTTTACCCAAGGGATATAGAAATGCTGATGCATAGGAGCACATGTACCCCAATGTTCATAGCAGCACTCTCAACAATAGCAAAAACATGGAAAGAGCCTAAGTATCCATCAACGGATGAATGGATCAAGAAGATGTGGTTTATTTATACCATGGAATAATCCATGGAAATGAGAAACAATGAAATCTGGCCATGTGTAGCAACATGGATGGACCTTGAGGGTGTTATGCTGAGCGAAATAAGTCAGGCAGAGAAGGACAAATATCAAATGTTTGCACGTATAGGAGGATTAGGAGGAACTTAACTGAGGACCATGGGGGAGAAGAAGGTGGGGGGAATGGTGGGGGAAAGGGAGAGAGGCAAACCATGAGAGACTCTTGAATGCTGAGAACAAACTGAGGACTGATGGGTGTCGGGGGGAAGGGGGATGGGCATGGAGGAGGGCACTTGTGGGGATGAGCACTGGGTGTTATATGGAAACCAACTTGACAATAACCTATTTGTAAAAAAAGACTAAAGCCTCCATATACTGGAAACCATGCACGAGATGACAGGCGATTATCTGTTCCCAGCATTCCCGGGATTTCTGCACCAAACCCCAATGTGCCTACCACTACCGTGACACACTTCTCACACAAGGCAAACACTCAGCCATGAATTAACAGACTTCCTCAGAACTACAGAGATTTCCCCAAACCCTCAAAGCAATGGAGAACCAATGAGATAGGGTGGCCCTCACTGTGGATGTGAAAGATCTTTGGTGGCACTGAAGGTGAATCCTTAGAGAATGTGGGGTGTGTGGGAAAGCCATGTCCGTCCCTGTGTGAGAGGCAGAGACATGAAACTAGGTTTCTCAAACTAATTTCCATTCAAGAAGGGCTGCTCAAACCACATTTGTAAGGTTTATCTTCCTCCATCACACTGGGACCTCATCTCTGTCATCTGCTTCCTTCATTCCCACCTACCTGGGTATGAGGCTGCTGTGTCCTTTCTCTTCACATCCCATAGTTCCCTCTTTTGTTCCAAAAAGATGACCAGGACCGGCTTTGACACAACAAGACCTGTTAGTTAGAACAACAGGATAGAAGTATTGCTGGAGATTCTACCTTTCAACCCAGTATTGGCCTCAGTAGAGAAGAGAGGACATTCTAGAATTCTGGAACATCATGACTAAATAATCATGCCCAGCAGTCCCTTTGGAAAACAGGGGAGATTTCCAAGGTTCAGATCATGATCTCCACTTCCGAGTATTACCACTACCATAATGGGTAGAAATTCGTATTGAGGATGGAAATACCATTTAATTCCACCCAGTGTTTAGAATTGCCGTTAATCTAAGAAATGATGATGATACTCTAAGGAAGGGAAACCTCACCTGAAAGGAAACATCAGGATTTTTCTCTACATCTGTGAACCTCTACTTCCTTCCCTTACTGTAGGGATTTGAATCTCAGTCATGCCAAGAGAAAGATTCTAAGAGACAGTCTTCAAAGGAAGGAACAAAACCCGTGAGTGTGGTTTGGGAAATCTAGAAGGAGTTGTCCTCACCCAAGAAGAGGAGGTGTCCATAGTTCTCTAACATCACGTCCCTGTACAGATCCCGCTGACTGTGGCTCAGGCATCCCCACTCCTCCTGAGAGAATTCTATGGCCACATCCCTGAAGGTCAGCAGTCCCTGCAACAAACACCACAGTTACCAAGTGGGCACATGAGGAGGTCATAATGGTACCAATGGTACCTATGAGAGAAAGTTAATGTCACCAGCTGAACCTCACGACAGAACCTTCACTGCTTACCTGCCTGCGCTCACCGACCTTAGTCCCTCATTTTAGTAGCCTCTTATTTACACCTCCCGTTTACTTCAAGCAAAACACCCCACGGGGACAGTGTCCTGTGGTGGAAATAGAAAGTAACCAAAAGAAGGTAATGACTGCCCTGAAGAAGATCTTAAAAGGCTCATTTTGAGCTTAACCCCTGACTCCCATCTATGGAGATAAATATCAGAAAAAAGCATGGAGTCAGGATAGTTACCATTATCTCATTATATACATTTTTAAATGTTTCTTTCCTCAAGAGAGAACACAAATATGGGTGGGGCAGACACAAGAATTCCCTCCAGGCTCCATGCTCAGCAAAGACCTTGAGTTGAAGATTGATTTCAAGAGGGTGAGATCGTGACTTGAGCCTAAATCAAGAGGCAGAAGCTGAAGGGACTGAGCCACCCTTTTACCACATTATAATACTAAAATCTCCAACCAAGGAGGAGCACAAATGTCATTTATTGTGTAACATACAGAGAATGTATGGAACTGTTATCTGAAGTCTCATTGGCCACCTTATCCATAGCCTCTCCTTTTTAAATATCCACCTTAATCTTAAATACAAGTAAACTATTCTGAGGTGCCTCACTGGCTCAGTTGTCTGACTCTTGGTTTCAGCTCAGATCATGATCTCACAGTTTGAGTTCTAACCCTGCATCAGGCTCTGTGCTGATAGTGCAGACGGTCTCTGAGGTTCTTTCTCTTCCTCTCTCTCTGCCACCCCCCCTAGCTGCCCTCTCTGTCTCTCAAATTTTTAGAAAAATTAAAAACAAACAAAAAAAAAAGGAAAAGATTCCCCCTTCCTCTGTGAGTCTCTGGTTTGGAAGTTATACCCTGTGATCTCCTTATTTCCTGTAAATCAATTTTCCTTTGTCTCACATCTCTACCTGATACACTTTTTTAGGATTCACCAAGGACTAATCTCCTGTTTGTTCAATTATATTAGGAGAACTAGTTCTGACTTAGAGGAGTCTCTTGCTTTCTGCAGTAAGACAGTTTGTAACACAGTATTATGTTCTTAGATATTCTTTGAGTTATGAACCAAATAGATATTGTGTTTATTCAAGAGAATTTGTGAAATGAATGGATCAACAGAGGCATACACATTTTTGAATCTGGTATTTACATCATGCAGTACATGAGGTGTCAGTTTAAAAAGAAATTTTGTGACGATTTATTTTTGAAAGAGAGGCAGAGCAGGAGCAGGAGGAAGCAGAGAGAGCAAGGGAGACACAAAATCCAAAGTGGGCTTTAGGTTCTTAGCTGTCAGCACAGAGCCCAATGCGGGGTTCAAACTCACAAACAAAGAGACAATGACCTGAGCTGAAGTCCGATGCTTAACCGACTGAGCCATGTGCTGTCTACTTCTTAATGGCAAGTGTTGGTGAGTTACAAATATACTTGCATATTCTACCATGAATAAGAATTCACAACAGTGCACTGGAGATCTTGTTAAAATGCAGATTCTGTTCAGGAGTTCTGGGAAAGGTAGATGTCTGCATTTCTAACAAGGCCATAGTCTATTGGCCAAGGGATTCGTATTTCAGTAATACAGAGGAAGAACTCCAAGATCTCTTGCAGGACTTGGAACTGAGTGGGTTTTATAGCAATTACAGGTTCTACTACAATAGCAAGAAAGACAACAAGGTTTTCCAAGCATTTCCTGCTTAGTGGTGAGCCCCTAATAGTCTCTCATAAATTCATGGAAAAAAAATAATCTAAGAGAAGAAAGACTTTATTTTTCTATTTTTACTGAATCTTTTGTCAAATATCTGGTACACGGTACGATCAGGTTTTAACCCAGGTTAACTGACCTAGAGATGATCTGAAATGACACACAGATCAATATACACAAGGGAGCCTAAATCAAAGTATATAGTAGGTGTCAAACCTGATAAGAATGACAGAAGAAGGTATGCACACAAAAGTGATCTCTCATGGGGCACCTGGGTGGCTCAGTCGGTTAAGCATCTGGATCAGCTCAGATCATGATCTCACGGTTCAGGGTTCAAGCCCCGCGTTGGGGTCTGTGCTGTCAGCTAGCTCAGGGCCTGGAGCCTGTTTCAGATTCTGTATCTCCCTCTCTCTCTGACCTTTCCTTTCTCGTGCTGTCCCGCTCTCTCTCTCTCTCAGAAATAAGTAAAACATTTAAAAAATTTTTTAAATTGATCTACCTTTATACATTCCATGCACACATCCATACAATTTGAAAGTATTTATATAACATTAAAAGTGATATAGTAGGAAATTATCAGGGAGACTAAAAAACACTTTTATTTCTTTTTAATGTTTATTTTTGAGAGACAGACAGTGTGTGAGCAGGGAAGGGGCAGAGAGAGAGGGAGACACAGAATCTGAAGCAGGCTCCAGGCTCTGAGCTGTAAGCACAGAGCCCGATGCAGGACTTAAAACCACAAACTGCGAGATCATGTCCTGAGCCGAAGTTGGACGCTCAACTGATTAAGCCACCCAGGCGCCCCTAAAAACCAGTTTTAGTTGCTGGGTGGCTTAGTCATTTAGATGTCCAACTCTTGATTTCAGCTCAGGTCATGATCTCGCGGTTCCTGAGATCAAGCCACACCTCTGGCTCTGTGCTGACAGTGTGGAGTCTTTGGGATTGTCTCTCTCAAAGCTAAATAAAAAAGCCACAAACACAAAACATTGCAGTGACATGAAACTTCTCAATTTAGTCATAGATGATGCTTAGATTTTTACTTACACTATTAACACAAAAACGTAGAATGATATAAATATCACAGTTTCTATTTCTGAGTCTTCTCTGATGGGAGGTACAAACAGAAATATGTTGACCTTCACCAAGAGCCTGCGTACTTTTGGGAAGCATCAAAAAGATTGCTTCCTGCATTCTTTTTATTTTTTTTTATGTGTATTTATATTGTGAGAGAGAGCATGGGCAAGCATGGTGTAAAAGGGAGCGAGGCAAAGAGATGGAAAGAATCCCCAGCAGGCTCCAGGCTGTGACTGAGTCACCCAGGTTCCCATGGACGTTGCATTTTTTAAAGTGTCTTATGACTGCTGATATGTCTTACCAATTGTTAAAATTCAACTGAAAGATAAGCATGAGAAAAATCCTGGAGAAGTAGTTTTAGAAGTAGAAATTTCAGGGGCGCCTTGGTGGCTCAGTCCGTTAAGCATCAACTTCGGCTCACGTCATGATCTCATGGTTCATGGATTTGAGCCCTCAGTCGGGTTCTGTGCTGACAGATCAGATTCTGGAGCCTGCTTCAGATTCTGTGTCTCCCTCTCCCTCTGACCCTCCCTTGCTCATGCTGTCTCTCTCTCTCTCTCTCTGTCAGAAAAGAAGAAACTATTTCTTAATAATTTTTTTTAAATTATAGAAAAATAACAAGTATAAATTTCAAAAAAGATTTGTGATTGAATACTCTGTGCACCTACCGTCCCCCATGAACATAAGTGACCTTCAGCCAAAGTAGAGTGCTTTCTGTCCACGGGTCCTGTCCCTCTGCTACTTCAATAAATTACCTGTCTTGTATCATACAATAGCTCAAGAATAGTATCTTGACCGTAGTACTTAATGATCCCGTAACATATTTCTTGGAAATCTTTCATTTTATTATTTTTTTAGATTTTTTTTAATTGAGAGAGGGTACAATTGGTGGAGAGGAAGGGAGAGAGAGAGAAAAATCCCAAGAGGGGAATGAGAGAGAGATGTGGGACTCGAACTAATGAACCGTGAAATCAATATCTGAGTTGTGTCAGACAGTTAACCAACTGATCCACCGAGAAACATTGAAAGCTTTTGTTTTTTATGGTTCTTTATTTTGAAAAAGACACAGAGCAGTTTCACGACAGGAACGGAGAGAGACAGAGAAACAGAGAGAGAATCCCAAGAGGGCTGCCATCGTCAGCTGCAGCCTGACATGGGGCTCTAGCTCATGAACTCGAGATCATGAACTGCACCGAAATCAAGAGTGGAAACTTAAATGACTGAGCCACCCAGGCGCCCCTCATTGAAAGCTCTTGTTTCAATCATTTGTGCCCTATGGTACTTAGGGATTTAAGATGCTCAAACAAGTGAATTTTCTTTTTTTTTCTTTTCTTTTCTTTTCTTTTCTTTTCTTTTCTTTTTTCTTTTCTTTTCTTTTCTTTTCTTGGTGGAAACATAAAACAAACAAGTGAATTTTCACTTGAAAATTTAGAAGTGTGATTCTTCGCTTTCTGAAAACACAAAGAAGTACATAGAAGAATATGTCTGTGTCAAGACTATGCAGTGACGTAAAACCCGATAGGCTGGAGGTCTGATTTAGAACCTCTATCCCAGAGGTCATTACATCTACTACACAAAAGTGAGAGCCTTCATTGCCCCATGGAAACTGACCTGAGGTGGGCCAGAAATAAATAAATGCTCAAGAATGTATTCCTGAGGCCTTTTTGGTGGGTGAATGAGGCTGAGATTATTAAAGCACAGGGACTGGGTCTGCGGAAAGAATGAGCTGCAGGGTAATTCTGAGGAGACAGGGATTATATACGTTAAATTGGGTGGGTAGAAATAGAAGTTTCCAATGGGCTTTTCATAGGTAAAAGAAACTCACCTTATCCCAGAAGTCTGGGTATTGTCAAGCTAAGCTTGCTTTTTGCCTCTAGAAATGCACTGACGTTACAGCAGTTGTAAATTTCATGAGGACTACCTTCCTCTGCCAGTCTCCAGTATTTCCCAGTGGGTTGCAAGTTGTAAGAAAATTTAAGTTTATCTACATTTCTTTGGCCTTTGTTCTCCTCACCAGAAACAACAGAAAAGGGGGCATGTAGATGCTCAGTCAGTTAAGCGTCTGACTCTTGATTTCAGCTCAGGTCAAGGTCTCATGATTTTGTGAGTTTGAGCCCTGTGTCAGGTTCTGCCCTGACCCTGGGGAGCTTGCTGGGGATTCATGTGCTCTCTCTGCAACTCCACTGCCCTCACTCTCTCTGACTCTCTCAAAATAAGTAAATTTGGGGAAAAAAACTACAGGAAAAGTGAAACTGGGAGAAAGAAGTTTCCACTTTAAATATGGTTATGTCTGGAAATTGATCAGGGAATCTGCCTGAAAAACATTTCAACGGCTAAGAAGGAAAATATGAACATTCCAGGGGAGAAATCTGGCAAGGGTACAAAGCCAAGTAAAAGAAGGTAAAGTCAGCTGTAGGGAAACAAAGCGATCTCAGTGCCTGAAGCACATCCCAGGACACAGGACCACCAGTGTGTTCTTGTGACCCCCAAAGAGCAATTCAGAATACAAACAACTTTGAGGATAAAGTGGATTTATTCAGCCTTCAATCACATATAGTTTCCATGTCTTGTAATATCTACAATATTTTCAAGTAGCTTTTACACATCCTAATGAAAAGGAACTTTCCGGGTTATTCTATGCCTCCTATCCATCCTGCGTGTTTTGCATTTTCAGAATCCTATTCTACCCAGAGTGGAGAAAGCATTGGGATCAGAACTAAGTGGGAACGGTTTTCCTTGAGTGCAACCCCAGGGCCAGACCACATCAGCAACAAGAACCTTGGACTCAACACCCTCCCGTCTGAATCTTTCACAAAGGGACTATTTTCAATACTTGCAGGAATTTATTTCAAAGTGACACCTGTCGATACCCTGCTGGAAGGCAGGTTGGAGAGAAGGGACAGGAGTCGCTGGGACACAGGGGAGGAGGGTTCTAATCACCTACCTTGAGTGTCATTTCTGAGAAGGTAAAAATTAGGTGAAAACATAAAGCAGAACCATCAGAACTAAAAAAATTCATTGGCTTCTTTTTTGAAATTTCTGTTGTAGTGGGATTCTCACACCCAGACTTTTCCCTCCAGGAAACAAATTCATTGCTGTTGGCATAATTCAGTTGGGTTTGTACCCAAAGAACTGAGCACTGAACACCACATGGCATAGTTTTTATATATGTTTTCCTTCTTTGTCTCCCATATATGGTAACACACAAACATGCAGTTGCACCAAGTGTCTCTTATTACAAGGTCAAGAGGGATGTTGTCAGGTATTCATACAGGCAGGTTGTCTCAGTGTTTTCTTTCCTCAGTGAGGAGACACGACCACACTTTCAGAGAGAGAAAGAGAGAATGAGAGGGTGGGAGAAGAGAATGCAAACTGAGGGAAGAGGGACAGAGGAAGGGAGGGAGAATCTTAAACCAGACTCAAGGATGGAACACAGGTCCCCGAGATCATGGCCTGAACTCAAGAGTCTGATGCTCAACTGGTTAAAGTCACTCAAGTGCCTTGTGATACCTAGATCCATGGAATTTCCCGAGAAAAAAACAACAAGGCCTCCGGCCAGGGCCACAAGGCTTACCTGCGATCTAGCCATTTCTTCTTTCACCTTCTGGTCTAGATTTCCTTGTCAGAAGATCTTTGTGGGGAAATCCCAGCTGAAGTAGGAGAAAATGTCTGTGAAGCCACCAATACAGGCTCTTCCCCAGTAAACTGCTGTCCTGTAAGCAGGACTTTGAAATGCAGAAAAGGCCCAACTTCCTAGTCCTTTGCGTCAGGAGCTGTTCACAAACTGTGAGCTCCTGCTTGGGAACCAATCCCTGAGTTTCCCTTCTCTGGTTTAAGGAGCCTCCCTTCCCGCAGATGCCCACAAATTCTGCTTGAGCCTAGAAAACGTGTGCACTTGGACCTGACTCTCCCCGACTCCTTAACTGGAGACCTGTTACCTCTCCCTGAGGAAAGCCTGTACTCAGATCTCATAATTCTTTAAAAATGTTTTTAATTTTTATTTACTTTTTGAGAGACAGAGCATGATTGGGGGAGGGGCTGAGAGGCCGTCACAGATTCTGAAGGGGGCTCCAGGCTCCCAGCTGGCAGCACAGAGCCCAAAGGGGCGCTCAAACCCACAAACGCTAAGATCATGACCTGAACGAAGTCAGACGGTTAAATGACTGAGCCACCCCGGCACCTCTCAACGCTCATAAATTAATGGGAAGCCTTCCTGCCTAACCCCGGGCCTTAGAATTAGGATACAAAACGATAGGATTCAGTAGGCAGAAAAGGACAGATTAGGACCTGAGGTCTCTGGGTGGGGGAGAAAACACATTTTGGAACATTGGGGACAGTGTCTGATCCCAGCAAAACCCCCTCAGGTGTAAGGTTTCACTTAAGAATGTGACAGTCACCGCCTCCTGCCCCTGAGGTTCCCCTCAGGATTTTGACTAATGACCTAACTACAAATTAGTAGTAGACCCTAAAACATAAGACCCACAAGGAACTGGAGGCCCTGAGTGGCTCAGTCGCTTACTCCGCTCAGGATGAACTCCAGTCTGTGAGTTCGAGTCCCGCATAGGGCTGTGTGCTGGTAGCTCTGAACTGGAGCCTCCTTCCAGCTCTGTGTCTCCCTCTCTTGCTGGCCCTCCCCTCTTGCTCTCTATCTCCTTCTATCTCAAAAATAATAAACATTAAAAAAAAACTTTAATAAAAAAGATCCACAAGGAACTGTATGGCCTTAGACCACCCCTCATACAATGGAAATGAGACAATCAGCCGTGGAAAACCAGCACCTACATTCGTGAAGCCAGTAAGTGTCGGACATGAGAAGTAACCAGGGGGAAGAGAACGAGGGTGGGAGACCCCTGACCCTCATAATAATGGAGAAAATAAACAAAACTCCTTGAAGTCATAGAGGTCATAATGGTGAACTGCCCAGGCTGCATGCTCCCCACTCACACTTCCTTTCCCTACCTGTGCATAGCGAAGACCCCAAGTCACCTACCCCTAAACATCCAATCAGCTTTAAACGCCGCTGCCCTTATGAGTGGGCTTCTTTTAACTTTATAAGCAAATTACCGCCTTTGTTCGGGGCTCAGCCCTGTGGAGAATGATCTCCTCTGAGCCCTCAGGTGTAACATAAACCTCCTCCCTTCCGAGATCTCCTAGAGCTAGTTCTTCCCCCAGGGATCCAGACCAGATTTCCACAACAATAAAACAAAGGACCTTGCCTGTTGTCTCAGGTTTTCACCCTGCAATGGCCCTCCCTTTACTGAGAGCTTTCCTAGGACTCTCCCTCGCCTGTACTCGAATCAACCTTTGCCTGTTGCTCATTTTGTGTTCACTCCTCATTCTTTGATGCAGGAGACCAGGAATCCCCGGTGTTGAGGTAAATGGCCCTGCACCAGAATCCCAGGGAGCACCTCACTAAAACAACACTCTTGTTTCCACCCATCCATCTCAGGGAAGCTGAGGGGGAGGGGAGCAGCAAGGAACCTTCTTGAAACTCTGCAGGTGATACTGTTGGGAAGCATTTGGGGAGGTGACCAGGCAAAGCACAGGAACCAAGGCTCGGGTCTTTGCTCAGATGAAAATCTTTGTTGTCTCTACTGATCAGAGTTTCTGGAGATTTACACATTCTCCCTCTTTCTGCTGCACAGAGGGAGCCACCCTTCCAAATGGAACTTTCCCTTGTACATGCAAATGTCTCTTACAAAGGGACTGATCTGGGTTTCAGAGCTTTTCCTTTGTCAGATCAAAATAATCCTTATGCAAAGAGACATAATTTGAGGTGACAAACTGCTGCCCTTAAGTAAGAAAGTTTAGTTTCCTAGGTCACTGCCAAATAGTTTTTCAAATAGAATGTACTCTTTAAAAAATTTTTCTGGGGCGCCTGGGTGGCTTAGTCGGTTGGGCGTCCGACTTTCGCTTGGGTCATGATCTCGCGGTTCGTGGGTTCGAGCGGAGCGTCGGGCTGTGTGCTGACTGCCAGCTCAGAGCCTGGAGCCTGTTTCAGAGTCTGTGTCTCCCTCTCTCTCTGACCCTCCCCTGCTCACGCTGTCTCTCTCTCTCTCCTAGAAATAAATAAAAAAAAACATTAAAAAAATAATAAAAAAATAAAAATTTTTTCTTTGATGTTTGTTTATTTCTAAGAGAGAACTAGCGAGCAAGCATGAGCAGGGGAGGGGCAGAGACAGAGGCAGACACAAACTCTGCAGCAGGCCCCAGACTCTGATCCTTAACTGACTGAGCAACCCAGTCACCCCAGAAATTCATATTTATTGATAGGTAGCGTGACTCATGCATTGATAAGGAAGATGTTGTAATGGAATTGCTTGATGGCAGCCTTGTACAATCAATACAGCTGCTTCAAGGTAGACGAGCCTGTACTCTAATGAGTGGCTCATTATAAAATTGTCGATGGCATACAGTATTATAGTCATAGTCATAATGCAGTATTAGAAATAGTGTAACAGGGGCGCCTGGGTGGGTCAGTCGGTCAGGCGTCTGACTTCGGCTCAGGTTATGATCTCATGGTTCACGGGATCGAGCCCCATGTTGGGCCTTCTGCTGACAGCCAGCTCAGAGCATGGAGCCTGTTTCAGATTCTGTGTCTCCCTCCCTCTCTGACCCTCTCCTGCTCATGCTGTCTCTCTCTCTCTCAGAAATAAATAAAACAATAAATAATATTTTAAAAAAGAAGGAAATACTGTTACATTTTTAAAAAACACTTGTCAAAAATTAATTTAAAACAACATTAAAACAACAAAACTACTTATGATGTTACACTGAAATGTAGTTTCTCCATTTCAAAACTGACTATACTTTAGTGCTGTAATGTAAATATTTGAATGTAAAGTTGGAAAACAGTATGAAAACCAATATACTGTTAACATATACTAAATATCACTATATGTATCTTTATGAAATGATAGGTTCTCTACTTCCATTAGCTTCACACACAAGGTTCTACAAGATGAATACTTAGGCAATGATGAGGATGGAAAACAACTGCTACATGTTTACTGCTGTGTAATATTCCATTGTGAATATATGCTACACGTTCTTTTTCCATTCATCAATTGATGGACACTGGATTGCTTCCATTTGGTAGTTATAGTAAATAATACTGCAATAAACACTGGGGGTGCACATAACTTTTGGGAGATACTTTTGGCCTTATTTCCTTTTTTTTTTCATTTTATTTATTTAAATTCAAGTTAGGTGGGGTGCCTCAATAGCTCAGTTGGTTAAGCCTCTGATTCCTGATTTCGGCTCAAGTCATGATCTCAGGGTCCGTGACTTTGGGGACCCAATTGGGCTCCACGTTGACAGCATGGAGCCTGCTTGGGATTCATTCTCTGTCTCTCTCTCTCTGTCTCTCTGTCTCTCTCTCTTCCTCTCCCCTGCTCACTCACTATCAAAACAAATGAATAAACTTACAAAAATAAATAAAATAATTCAAGCTACTTTTTATACTATGTGGTATCGGTCTCAGGACTAAAACTCAGTGATTCTTCACTTATATATGACAGTGCTCATGTCAACAAGTGTCGTCTTTAATTTCCAATGCCCTATTAGCTTATCCCCCGACCCACCTCCCCTTCAGCAACCCTCCATTTGTTCTGTGTACTCAAGAGTCTTTTGGTTTGTCTCCCTCTCTCTTTTTATCTTATTTTTCTTTCCCTTCACCTATGTTCATCTGCTTTGTTTCTTACGTTCCACATGTGTGTGAAATCAATACTTGTCGTTCACTGACTGACTTATTACACTTAGAATAACACACTCTAGGACCACACACACTGTTGCAATGGGCGGGATTTCGTTCTTTTTGATCGCCAAGTAATATTCCTATGTATATCTATACCACCTCTTCTTTATCTGTTCATCAATTAATGGACATTTGGGCCTTTTCCAACATTCAACTATTCTTGATAGAGCTGCTATAAGCATTAGGGTGCATGTGCCCCTTCAAATCAGCATTTTTGTATCCTTTGGGTAAATACCTAGTAGTGCAAATGCTCGGTCATACAGTAATATTATTTTTAATCTTTTGAGGATCCTCCATGCTGTTTTCCAGAGGGGCTGCCCAGTTTTCATTCCACCAGCTCTGCAAAAGGGTTCCCCTTTATCCGTGTCCTTGCCAACACCTGTTGTTTCTGGAGTTGTTAGTTTTAGCCACCAGGTATGAGGTGATATCTCATTGTGGTATTGGTTTGTCTTTCCACAATGATGAACAGTGTTGAGCATCGTTTCCTGGGTCTGATAGCAATCTGGAAGCCTTCTTTGGAAAAGTGTCTCTTGGTGTCTTCTTCACATTTTCTCACTGGATTCTTTATTTCTTAGGGTTTGAACTTGATAATTTCTTTATAGATTATAGATATGAACCCTTTATTCCATATATCATGTACAAATATCATCTTCCATTCCAGCGGTGGCCTATTATCTTTGTTGGTTGTTTCCTTTACTGTGCAGAAGCTTTTTATCTTGATGAGGTCCCAATAGTCATTTTGGTTTTATTTCCCTTACCTCCACAGACATGTTTAGTAAGAAGTTGCGGTTGCCAAGGTCAAAGTGGTTGATGCCTGTGTTCTTCTCTAGGATTTTGATGGAGTTCTGTCTCACAATTAGGTCTTTTATCCATTTTAAGTTTATTGTTCCTATGGGTGTAAGAACATGGTCCAGTTTCATTCTTCTGCATCTTGCTGTTTAGTTTTCTCAGCACCATTTGCTGAAAAGACTGTCATTTTCCATTGGATATTTTCCTGCTTTGTCAAAGATTAGTTGGCCATAGATTTGTGGATCCATTTCTGGATTCTGGATTCTGTTCCACTAATCTGTGTATCTGTTTTTCTGAGAATACCATACTGTCTTGATGAGTATAGCTTTGTAATACAATTTAGAGTCTAGAATTGTGATACCTCCAGCTTTGTTTCTTTTTCTGCATTACTTTGCTTTTGGGATTAAGTTTATCTCTTGGATGCAAATAACAAGAGCTCTGGCCAGCAGAGACCACTTTAGGTCCACGATAGGTTCACGTAGGAGATGGACTGTGAAGGGTCACACACTTAGGAGTACCTCAATTTAATGTTAAAATCACCACCCACGGAGGAAGCACAGCCTTCATGAATATAACATAGTATACACATTTAAGCTGCTTTCCTAAGTATACATGTGCTTGCACCTGCCTTATACCCACCTCTACACAGGATGACACTCATCTTTAACATATCATTTCAAAACCTAAATAAATAAAGTACTTACCCCTGCTCTTCGATCTTCAATGTTGGAAGTTACTCTCCCAATTGCCTTATTCGTTGTAAATAAAGATTCCTATGAGTGACAATTCCACCTAGTGTATTCTCTACCTGTAACTCACCATGGAGGCAACTCATGTCAGCATAGATACAGGAAGTCATCTTCACCCAAGAAGAGGAGGTATTCATATTTCTATAACAACACACCCCTGTACAGTTGCTGCTGAGGGAGGTTTAGGCATCCCGCACTCCTCCTGAGGGGACTCTATGGCCACATCCCTGAATGTCACCAGCCCCTGCAATAAATGTCACAGTGACCAAGTAGACACAGGCAGTGTTCATAATGGTACCTCAGATGAAAGGAAGGAGCTGAAATCAATGGTTCTGGCTTCGGTGAGATTCCTGCTTTCTCCAGTAAGGCCGTTTTTAACAGTTATATACTTTATATATTCTCTTCCTTTGAGGTACCAAGATGGTATAGGATTCACAGAACCACTGAGAGCACTCTCTATTTCTGCAAGATAAACTGTGAACGGAAGGTGTCGACAGAGGCACACACATGTTTGAGGACTGCATTTATAATGTACAGTATACGTTGCGTCTATTTCTTATATAGAAAGGTTTAGCGGGTTAGAAATGTAGTTATCAAAGTATATATTTCTTATTTTTCAAAATATTTGCTTATTTTTGAGAGCTAGAGACAGAGCATGAGCAGGGGAGGGGCAGGCAGAGGGAAGAGGAGACACAGGATCCAAAGCAGGCTCTAGGCTGCAAGGTGTCAGCATAGAGTCCAACACGGGGCTTGAACTCGAAAACTGTGAGATCATGACTTGATCTGAAATCAGACACTTATCAAATTATAATATGAATTAGAATTTCACAACAACGATTCAGAGATCAGGTTCTGTCTGATTCAGTAGTTAGAATGAGAACTGAGTCTGCGCTTCTAACAAGGCATCAGCAAATAACAAAGAGGTAGAATTCCATGGAAAGAGTTATCAAAGAACAAGAAATGAATAGGGTTTATAAACAATTCCATAGTCTACAGCTTAAAGCAAGACAGGCAACCGGAATACTTTCTGAGCATTAGTAACGCTGATTCTAAAAGTTTACATAGATGAACACACATACACAAATAGTCTAGTGGACAAAACATATTATTCTTCCCCTTTGTAGAATATTTTGTCACACGTCCAGCAAATGTAAGAAGCTAGGTGTTTTTTTTTTAAGTTAACCTTTGAATTAATTAATTAATTAGTGACAGAGAAAGCACAAGTGGGGAGAGGAGCATAGGAAAAGAAGGAATTCCACATGGAGCTCGGCACTGAGGATGGGGTCTCCTTAAGATTCTCGATCCTGTATCCCTGGGATCAGGACCTGTGCAAAAATCAAGAGTCAGACACGTGAACAATGAAGTACCCAGGAACCCGGTCATCAAGTTGCATTTTGGGGTCACCTGGATGGCTCAGTCGGTTAAGCGTCCGACTGCAGCTCACGTCTTGATCTCATGGTTCGTGGGTTCGAGCCCCACATCGGGCTCTCTGCTGACAGCTAGCTCAGACCCTGGGGCCTGCTTCAGATTCTGTATCTCCCTCTCTCTCTGGCCCTCCAGTGCTCATGCTGCCTCTCTCTCTCTGAAATAAATAAAACATTAAATTATTTTTTTTTTAAAAAGAAAGAAACTGCATTTCAGCCTAGGTTGTCTCACGTAGAATTTATCTAACAAAATTCAGTAATCAATGTACAGAGACAACAGTAAAATTATGTTTACAGTAGGTTTAAAAACTAAGAACTGTGATGAAAACAAGAACATATCCACTTGAAACTGACCTACCGTTTACATGTGAAATGGTACACCCATGTAGGGCTTGAGCTTACAACGCTGATATCAAGAGTTTCATGCCCTCTTGACCCAGCCAGCCAGGCACCTCTGCATATATCTACACTTTTCCAAAGTGCCATATACACATTGAAAATGACAGAGGCGAATATCATCTTGGTGACTTAAATGAAGAAACATTCTAAAAAAAAATCATTCTCAATGACATAAAACTTATCGATTTATTTCTGGATGATTATGTTTCTGTCGTTTATTTACAGTATGGATACACAGACAAAATGACATAGAGAAAATAGCTACTATTCCTGAGTCTTGTATTTCTTTCAAAAATTTTTTCCAGTGTTTCTGCTATAAGACACCCCAATCTGTTAACTATGTGATCCTTGTTTTCTTTTTCTGAAAATTCAAAAAAGTGAAGAAAAAATGTGTCTGTGACATGAGAAAGAAATGCAATGAAAACTTACAATTTGGAACCTCACTAACTCAGAATCACCTGTCCCAGAAGTCAGTATCTCCAGTACACAAGTCAGAGAACCTTCACTTTCCAGTGGAAACTACAAGCAAAGAGAAACTCAGAAGGAGTCTCCAGTTTGATGTGATGGCTTCTGCACATGGCTTAGTAAATCCATCCAATCCATACGTATGACTAAGAGACATGTTCATGTGACACAACAGGAATGTGGCAGAGAGAGCACCAAGCCAATTAGAAGACATTAACATCAATTGTAATGAACCCAATGTTTTAAAGTTAAAAATTTTTTTTTTCAATTTTATTTTGAGAGAGATAGAGAGCAAGTAGTGGAGGGGCAGAGAGAGAGGGAGACAGAATCCTGAGCAGGCTCTTCGATGTCAGTGCAGAGCCCGATGCAGGGCTGGAACTCGTGAACCATGAGATCATGACCTGAGCCAAACTCAAGAGTCAGACTTAAACAACTGAGCCACCGAGGTGCCCAAAGATATCAGTGCCTGGGGCACAAGTAAGGATATATTAGCAAAAGTGTGTTCTTGTTGCAGCCCCAAAATAAATTAGAATGTGATCTAATTAAGAGAAAACAGTGGATTTATACAATTGTCATGCCACAAATAGCATCAATATCCCCCTAATATTTAGGGTATTTAATAAATACAGCATTTATTTATGTATTTATTTAGTTTGCATTCTGGAGAACAAGACTTGGTTTCTTTTCCAAAATTTCTGAGTTTTTCTGGGCTGCGTGTCCATCTTGCTTATTTGTGCATTAGGACTAATCCTACTCCCCACAGAGCTGATAAAGCATCCAAATGGAACCTAACTATCCTCTCCTTCACTGATATCTCGTACAGGAGTCCATCCACCATATGAATCTCAGATTCAGTGCCCTCCACTGCAGATCTCTCCCAAGAATAACATTTTTAAAGGTTGCAGGACAGTAATTCAAACTGTCAGCTTTCAAGTGCCTGGGTGACTCGGTTAAGCTTCCAAATCCTGATTTCAACTCAGATCCTGAGCTCACAGTGTTTGAATTCGAGCCCCGCATCCAGCTCTATGCTGACAGTTCAGAGCCTGATGCCTGCTTCAGATTCTGTATCTCCCTCTCTCTCTGACCCTTTGCCCTCCCTCTCTCCCTCCCTCCCTGAGTCTCTCTCTCTCTCTCTGTCACACACACACACTTAAATAAACATTTGTTAAACAGTCCCAGTTTTCATGCCCTGCTGGAGGCCAGTTTGTGAAGAATGGAGGTTAGGCTCTGGATTATGGCCAAGAAGTATAATAAAGAGCTAAACTTCAGTCTCATTTTTTAAAAAGATGATTTTTAAGAGGGTGTAAGCACTCAGAAGACAGCAGTATCAGAAGTAGACAAAGACACCTTTGCAGTTTTCAATCCATGGGATTTCAGGACAGAAACACAACAGCTTGTAACCAGGGATGAAGGATTACCTGAGAACCAGACTTTTCACTCTTACTCCTTCTGTGCCAGCTTCTCAGGAGATACATGTGAAGTCAAAGTCACATCATAAACATTTGCCTTTAAAGCACAACCTCTTCATGCGTTAACTACTCATCTACAGGAAGGATATTGAAATACTAAAAAGGCCCCACTTCCTCCTCTTTTCTGTGTTGGGAGCTATTCAAAATCTATGAGCTCCTCCAACAGGACCATTACTCCATTTCCCCTCCCTGTCTTCAGGCAGCCTCCTCTCCAATACACCCCCTCCCCAACATTCTAGGACAGCATGGGACATCTGTGCTATACAGACCTCACCATCCCAGACTCCTGTAGAGGACACACTGTTAAGTGTCTAGCCCTTGGAGCAAGGCCAGCCTTCAACCCTAAGTTTCTGAGGAGTCTTCATGCCTTACCAAGGCCTTCCTTGGAATCATCCTGAGCATTTAATTAAAAGAACATTGTCGCTCCCATGGAGGCCTATTGACAGAATCAGAGGGCCAGGGTACTGGTGATGATCATATTTGAAACTCCACATGTTATTCCAACGGAAAGACTGGACTCAGAACCTTGTAACTAAGGCTCCTTGAACTTTCATGTGCTTTGAAATCATATATTCTAGAACCCCCACCCCCTAGGAAATTGTAACGTTTCAGGTTTGGCACAGAGCCCTGGAAATAGCATCCTAGAAGTTCCATGCCAGTCCCAGTGTTGCACAACAGAGACCCAGAATCAGTAGCACTAAGTGAAGGAAACAGACACAGCACCCCGGAGCCCCATACACTCACCATCTTATCTTCACACAAGTACCTTTGGTTCCCAGTGAAGACCACCAATTATAGGCCTAAAACGTCACATTCTTTACTGCTCTTTTGAAGTTTACTGAAGGATAGAGCAGTAATGTTGTCAGCCAAACCCCAGTTGAGTTGCTCAACGCTCTCAAGTACTTGAGAGACAAGTGTTGGTGATGTTAACCTTATGAATAGACATGGCCAGTTACTTTACCACCAAAATCTGCTGATGTCCTGTGATGGGTGTTTATGTTTTAGGTTTGCACATTATAATATATTGATTTATATGTAGTAAGTGGGGACATTTATGTGGTATCTTTAGGTTATACCTTTTGATCACACTTTGGCTTGTTGAACAATAAAAGCAAAAAAGAAAAAACCCCGTTTCTGTGGGGTGCTATTAGGAAGATACGGCAAGTGTGGCTATTTGAATTCAGTTAGTGAAAGATTGGGAAGGTGAAGGGGAGATGGAAGAGAAGAAGGAATATTTTGTTGGATAGAGCTAATCTGGGTTACTTATCCACAATGAAATCCTCACTGCCAAAAGAGATTGAGAATATAAAACATTTGTGGGGAAATCTCACTTTAAGACAGATATCTTTGTGGAACAATGTCTTTAGGAATACAAAGACCCAAGTATTTTTCTAATTTTTTAAAATACTTTATTTATTTTTGAAACAGAGAGGGACAGAGCACGAATTGGGGAGGGGTAGAGAGAGAGAGGGAGACAGCAGAATCTGAAGCAGACTCCAGGCTCTGAGCTAGCTGTCAGCACAGACCCCGACACAGGGCTTGAACCCACAAACAGTGAGATCGTGACCTGACTAAAGTCGGATGCCCAACAGACTGAGCCACCCAGGCAATCCCCATGTTCATTTTTAAACATAGATCTGCTCTGAAAGGAAATTTAGAAAATCTGGAAAGGAAAATCACCAAGCGCAAGCTGAAGGTAATCATTCCAAACATTTCATTTATAGGATAGGGTCAACGATTCCAACTTTTCTGATTATTAGAAATTTAAAAAGATAAAATTTCTAAGTATGATCAATTTGAGTTGTTCTTTTTTGAGTGTTTATTATCATGTCACCAATGACCAATTCCTTTTGGTTCCAAAGTCTCTAATTTTGATAATTATGGGAAAGTCTTTGCCCAGACATCACTATTCACTAGGATCACATAATTCTGAATTTGGAGCAACATATCCTGTATTGTGGACTTGGAGAGATGTTTAGTGAGGACCCTGTCTTCAATAATTACCAAGGTGTTTACCATGGAGACAGAACTTATCAATGCAACGAATCTGGGAATAATGTTAACCATGTACCAAATCGTAATAAGAAACAGAACTCAGTTTCTAGAGAATGAATATGAAATAAATAAATGTGGGAAAATCTTTTATCAAAGCTCAAACCTTATTAAATGTTATTGTTTCGTGACTGGAAATTTGTACACTGACAAATGTAGTAAATGTGACAAAGTCTTCAAATCCTGAGAAGAAACCTTATATATGTAAAGAATATGACAACCCCCTTAACTGGTACTCAGTTTTTTTTCACATCACAGAGTTTATACTGGAGGAAAACCTTACAAGTGCTAAGAGTGTGGCAAAGTCTATATGTGGAGTGAAGCCGTCCAGGGCATGAGATCATTCATACTGGGAAGAAACCTCACAGATGTAAAGTATTTGTTGAAGCCTTTAGCCATTCCTCAGACTTTCCTTGACATCAGAGTATATATACTTGGGTTGAAAGTCAACAACTGCAGAGAATATGATAAAGCCTGTAAGTCCAACGTGGGTCTGGATTTCATGAACTGAGAGATCATCACCTGAGCAGAAATCAAGTGTCAGAGGCTTACCGTTCTGGGCAAAGCATCCCAGGTACGAAAGGAAACTACCTCCTCCAGCAATAGGGACTCCCCTGAGCCAGCAAGACCCCACATGCCTGACAGCCATGCAGCGGTCGGCTTGACTTCCCCCACCACCTGCATGGACCAACACCCTTTGCCCTACCTTTTCTTTGTATGAACCTAGGAGAATGTTCAGCAGTTTGGACACAGTGTTTGAGATGTTAGTCCACTGCCTTCTCAGTGCTGGCCTCCCTGAAGAAACCCCCTTTCTGGATTTGCCACCACTTCTGTCTGCTGTTCCCTGGTGTGCAGGGAGGGCTGCAAGGGCACCTGGGTCCTCAACAGATCAAGTCCGTCCGTCCACTCGACATGGACGAAATCCCAAGGCAGAGAGATGAGAAGTGGTGACATAAGAAAGGGAGTTATTTCAGGGAGGCCGACACTGGGAAGAGAGCTGACTAATGTCTCAGAGACTGTGTCTGATGGGCTGGAAACCCCGGTGTATGGAAGGGAAAGAGGGGGCAAAATGGAGTGCGTACCTGCAGGTGGTCAGTGAGGGTTAAATCTGTCCCTGTCTAGCAGTCAATCAGGGTTGTGTCTTTCTGGCTCAGGGCAGTCCCTGTGGCTTGAAGGGTAGTTCAAGTTCCCTTCAGCGGGGCTTTGTCCTCAGGGTTTTCCTACTGAGCCAGGAGACAAGCTGGAAGGATCAAAGTGGGAAAGTCTGAGGTCAAAATGAGGTAGTGGAAGTCTTCTTTCTTGCCTGCGGAATTTGTGAGTCGTGAGTGGCAGAAGTGGGTCTGTCTGGAGCCAGTGCTCTTACACCCTTGGATCCTGCTAACAAAGTAATTATCGTAATCTATCTGACTCATCTCTCATAATTGTGTGTGTGTGTAGAACACTTATGATAGCCTCTCGTAACAAATTTCTTTTTAATTAAAAATTGTTTTAAATTTTCGTTTTTTTAAGAGAAAGAAAGACAGAGCGGGAGTCGAGGAAAAGCAGAGAGAGAGGGAGACAGAATCTGAGCAAGTTCCAAGCTCTGAGCTGTCAGTACAGAGCCCAACACGGGACTCATACCCATAGAAGGTGAGATCAGGATCTGAGCCGAACTTGGATGCTCAACAAACTGAGCTACCCAGGCACCTCTCTCCTAGAAAATTTCAAGTGTACAACACGCTAGTATTAAGTATAGTCACCATGCCTTAAACACTCAGTGCTTACCCATCCTGCATAAGAAAACCTTTCACCAATTGATCCCATGTCTGAACATTTCCTCATCCTCAGGCCCTGAAATATGCTAATCTTTAATAATTTTGTCTTTTTTAAGTTTCCACATATATGTGATTTCATACAGTATATTTTCTGTGTATGGCTTATTTAACTTAACAAATGTCCTCTAAAATTATTCTGTTGGTGCAAAGGGAAATGTTTCCTTCTTTTCTGAGGCTTTTATACCAAGAATAAATTAGATAAGGGACCTCTATTCAGAAAGGAGCTAATACTAGAGTGGAACCTTTTATAAAGAGTTGCCTGCCTGGCATGGCAAATATTTGTTTCCCAACATTTACTCTTTCCTTGTTCCTGTGAATGGACTTCCCCCTCTTTGAAATTCTCAATCCCTACCCCTTCTCCTCAATTCACAATAGCACATAAGCATCACTTGCCTGTCTTTGAGCTTCATATCATTCATGTTCCTATAGTTAAGAATTTTTTTTCTCTTTTGAACCTGTCTTATGTCAGTGTAAGTATTAGACCAGCCAAAGACTTGAGAACAGATGAAGAAAAAAAGCTTTCCTCTCCTACACATTCCTTCCATGGTTGAGAAATGACCTTGGGGCTTCAGAGAGACAAGGAAATGCAAAGATAGAATGTGGGAGAAAGAAGAACATTAGTTTTCCTGCTTTGCCAGGCTGAGGAGGTTGAGGCAGGTTAGGGCCTTCAGAACTGCTCGCCCACCCAGAGGAAGGGGCAGGGGGTTTATAGGTAAATACAGGATCCATCCGGTTTGGACAGGAATCCTTTGTGCTGCCAGCCTTGTTCACTGGGTGTTCATTGGGTGGTGCTGGGTTCCTCACTGAAAACACAGAAGGCTAAGAGGGGCGCCTGGGTGGCTCTGTAGGTCAAGCAACCGACTTCAGCTCAAGTGATGATCTCACAGTTCATGAGTCCCAGCCTTGCATCCAGCTCTGCTGTCAGCTTAGAGCCTGCTTTGGATCCTCTGACCCCCCTCCCTGCTCTTCCCTTGCTCTTGTGCCCTCTCTGTCCCTCTTCTCTCTCTCATCCTCTCTCTCCCTGCAAAATGAATGAACATTAAGAAACAATTTTAGGGGCATCTGGATAATTCAGTCCGTTTGTAAAAATTCCCTTGGGCCAAAAGGTGAGGGGCTTCCCAACGAAATACCAACCATTGTTTGATGTCTATTGTGGTAAAAGGTCAGGGATTGAGCAACCTAGCTCCTCCTGGCTCCAGGGGGTCCCTGAGATGTAGATCCTTAAGGAATATTGTGATTAGAATGATTAGAAAGGTCAAACATGTTCTTCAAGCAACTGTTAAGCAAGCCCCACCTCTAACCGCAGAATTCTCGCTTCTGCACACCGGCTTCGCCCCTCTCCCTACATAAACCCTGAGCTATGTGTAGGCGGGGCTCTCTTCCTAGGATTTTTCAGGTGCTCAGGAGGGGCCATCTGGCTGGACTGAAGTAAACCTGAGTAACCAATTCCTTTTGTGTTTTGTGGGCTTTGTTCTCCGTGATTCTCCTTTGGAAAGGGAGGTCTAACAGGTTAACCATCTGACTTCAGCTCAGATCATGATCTCACAGTCCGTGGATTCCAGCCGAATGGCAGGCTCTGTGCTGACAGCTTGGAGCCTGGAAACTGCTTCAGGTTCTGGGGCTCCCTCTCTCTCTGCCCCTATTCTGCCCAGGCTCTGCCTCTCTCCGTCTCAAAAAATAAAGAATAAAAAAATTGTTTTAAATTTTCTAATTTAATAAAAGGGTAAGAAAGGACAGCGGGAGTTTTCCCCCAGAAGAAAAAAAAAAGGTACTTATTTTAATATCAACCCACACTATGTTTTAATGCAGCCATTTTGATTTTTGTTCAACTTTATACTTAAAATTTTTTTTTAATGTTTTATTTCTGAGAAAAACAGAGAGAGAGAGGTAGAGAGAGAGAGAGCATTAGAAGGGGAGAGTCAGAGAAAGAGGGAGATACAGAATCTGTAGCAGACTCCAGGCACCGAGCTAACTCTCAGTGCAGAGCTCGAAACGGGCTCCAACCCATGAACTGTGAGATCATGACCTCAGCCGAAGTCGGCTTTTTTTTTTCATTCATTATTCAATTTCGTTTCTTTTAAAATAGTTTATTGTCAAGTTGGTTTCCATATAACACCAAGTACTCATCCCCACAAATGCCCTTCTCCATGCCCATCAGCCCTCAGTTTGTTCTCGGCATTCAGGAGTCTCTCATGGGTTGCCTCCTTCCCTCTCCCCCACTATTTTTCCCTTTCTTCTCCCCAACGGTCCTCCATGAAGTTCCTCCTAATCCTCTTATACATGCAAACATGTGGTATCTCTCCTTCTCTCTCTGACTTATTTCGCTCAGCATAACACCCTCAAGGTCCATCCATGTTGCTACACATGGCCACATTTCATTCTTTCTCATTGCCATGGAGTATTCCATCGTATAGATAAACCACATCTTCTTGATCCATTCGTCTGTTGATGGACACTTAGGCTCTTTCCATGTTTTGGCTATTGTTGAGAGTGCTGCTATGAACATTGGGGTACATATGCCCCTAAGCATCAGCACTCCTGTATCCCTTGGGTACATTCCTAGCAGTGCTATTGCTGGGTCATAGGGGAGTTCTATTGTTAATTTTTTGAGGAACCGCCACATTGTTTTCCAGAGGGGCTGCACCAGTTTACATTCCCACCAGCAGTGTAGGAGGATGCCTGTTTCTCCACATCCTCGCCAGCAACTAGAGTCCTCTGATTTGTTCATTTTAGCCATTCTGACTGGCGCAAGATGGTATCTCAGTGTGGTTGTGATTTGTATTTCCCTGATGAGGAGGGACGCTGGGCATCATTTCATGTGTCTGTTGACCATCTAGAAGTCCATTTTGGAGAAGTGTCTGTTCATATCTTCTGCCCATTTCTTCACTGGGTTTTTTGATTTTCGGGTGTGGAGTTTGAAGAGTTCCTTATAGATTTTGGATACTAACCCTTCATCTGATATGTCATAAGCAACTATCTTTTCCCATTCCAACGGTTGCCTATTAGTTTTATGGATTGTTTCCTTTGCCATACAGAAGCTTTTAATCTTGATGAGGTCCCAATAGTTCGTTTTTGCTCTTGATTCTCTTGCCTTTGGGATGTGTTAAATAAGAAGTTGCAGCGGTGGAGGTCAAGGAGTTTGTTTCCTGCTTTCTCCTCGAGGGTTTTGATGGTTTCCTGTCTCACAATCAGGTTCTTTGTCCATTTTGAGTTTATTTCGTGAATGGTGTGAAAAAATGATCTAGTTTCATTCTTATGCATGTTGCTGTCCAGTTCTCCCCGCACCATCGGTTAAAGAGGCCATTTTTTTTCCATTGGATACTCTTTCCTGCTTTGTCAAAGATTAGTTGACAAAGACTATTCTATTCTATTAGACTACGTGTCTATTTTTGTGCCAATACCATACTGTCTGGATGATGACAGCTTTGTAGTAGAGGCTAAAGTCCGGGATGGTGATGCCTCTCGTTTTGGTTTTCTTCTTCAATATTACCTTGGCTATTCGGGGTCTTTGTGGTTCCATACAAATTTTAGGAGAGTTTGTTCTAGTTATGAGGAGAATGTTGGAGCAAACTCAATTGGGATTTTAGAGATGTGTAGATTGCATTGGGTAGTGATGACATTTTAACAATATTTATTCTTCCAATTCATGAACATGGATGTTTTTCCATTTCTTTGTGTCTTCTTCAATTTCCTTCATAAGTTTTCTATAGCTTTCATCATACAGATCTCTTATATATTTGGTTAGGTTTATTCCTAGGTATTTTATTTTTTTTGTGTGTAATTGTGAGTTGGATCAGTTTCTTGATTACTCTTTCTGTTACTTCATTGTTGGTGTATAAAATTGCAACCGATTTCTCTACGTTGATTTTGTATCATGCCACATTGCTGAATTCATAGATCAGTTCTAGTAGGCTGCTGGTGGTGTCTGTCCGGTTTTCTATGTAGAGTATCATCTTGTCTCCGAAAATTGAAAGTTTGATTTCTTCTTTACCAATATTGATGCCTTTTATTTCCTTTTGTTGTCTGATGGCTGATGCTAGGACTTCCAGCACTATGTTAAGAACAGTGATGAGAGTGGACACCCTTGTCATGTTCCTGATCTCAGGGCGAAAGCTCTCACTTTTTCCCCGTTGAGGATGATGTTAGCAGAGGGCTTCTCAAGGATGGCTTTTATGATGTTTAAGTAGGTTCCTTCTATCCCGACTTTCTCGAGGTTCTTTATTAAGAAAGGATGTTGTATTTTGTCAAATGCTTTTCCTGTATCTAACGACAGCATCATATGGTTTTTATCTTTACTTTTGTTTATGTGATGTATCACATTCATTGATTTGCAAATATTGAACCAGCCCTGTAACCCAGGAATGAATTCCACTTGATTTTGGTGGATAATTCTTTTTATGTGCTATTGGATTTGATTCATAAGTATCTTTGAGGATTTTTGTATCAGTATTCATCAAGGATATTGGCCTGTAGTTCTCTTTTATTGCTGGGTCTCTGTCTGGCTTGGGAATCAAAGTCATGCTGGTTTCATAAAATGAGTCCGGAAGTTTTCCTTCGATTTCTGGATTTTGGAATAGCTTGAGAAGAATGGATATTAGTTCTGTTTTAAATGTCTGGTAGAATTCCCCAGGGAAGCCATCTAGCCCAGGGCTCTTATTTGTTATGAGATTTTTGATAACTGATTTGATTTCATCACAAGGTATGGGTCTGTTCAGATTTGTTATCTCTTCCCATGTGAATTTTGGTAGTGAGTGTGTGTTTAGGAATTTGTCCATTTCTTCTAGGTTGTCCAGTTTGTTGGCATATAATTTTTCATAGTATTCCCTGATAATTGCTTGTATTTCTGAGGAGTTGGTTGTAATCAGTCCATTTCATTAATGATTTTGTCTATTTGAGTGCTCTCTCTTTTCTTTTAGAGCAGCCTGGCTAGAGGTTTGTCAATTTTGTTTATTTTTTCAAAAAACCAACTCTTGGTTTCATTGATCTGTTCAACTGTTTCTTTGGTTTCTATATTGTTTATTTCTGCCCTGATATTTATTATTTCTCTTCTCCTACTGGGCTTGGGGTACTCTTGTTGCTCTTCCTCTAGTTCCTTTACGTGTGCTGTAAGATTTTCACTTCCTATTTTTCTAATTTCTTGAAATAGGCCTGGAGTGCCTTTCCTATTAAGACTGACTTTGCCGCATCCCATAGAATTTGGATTGTTGTATTTTTGTTTTCATTTGTTTCCATATATTTTTAAATTTCTTCTCTAATTGCCTGATTTGCCCATTCATTCTTTAGTAATGTGTTCTTTAACCTCCATGTTTTTGAAGGTTTTCCGGACTTCTTCCTGTCATTGATTTCCAAGTTTCATAGCATTGTGATCTGAAAGTGTGCATGGTATGATCTCAATTCTGTTATATATATGGAGGGCTGCTTTATTTCCCATTATGTGATCTATCTTGGAGAATGTGCCATGCGCACTTGAGGAGAGCATGAATTCCATGGCCTCAGGATGTAGAGCTCTAAATATATCTGTCAAATCCGTCTCGTTCAATGTGTCATTCAATTCCATTGTTTCTTTAGTGATTTTCTGTCTAGCTGGTGTATCCATTGCTGTAAGTGGAGTATTAAAGTCCCCTATCAGCACATTCTTATCTATAAGATTGTTTCTGTTTGTGATTGCTTTATATATTTAGGTGTGCCCATATTTCTTGTGTAGACATTTATAATTCTCAATTCTTCCATATGGATAGACCCTGTAATTATTATATAAAGCCCTTCTTCATCTCTTGCTACTGTCTTTAATTTAAAGTCCTGTTTGCCTGATATAAATATAGCTACTCTAGCTTTCTTTTGCTTTCCAGTAGCATGATATCTAGTTTTGCATCCCCTTACTTTTAATCTGAAGGTGTCCTCCAGTCTAAAATGAGTTTCTTGTAGATAGCAAATAGATGGATTTTGTTTTTTTTAAATTTTTTTTTAAATGTTTTATTTATTTCTAGGAGAGAGAGAGAGACAGCGTGAGCAGGGGAGGGTCAGAGAGAGAGAGGGAGTCACAGACTGAAACAGGCCCCAGGCTCTGAGCTGGCAGTCAGCACAGAGCCCGACGTGGGGCTCGAACCCACGAACCGCGAGATCATGACCTTAGCGAAAGTCGGACTCTTAACCTACTATGCCACCCTGGTGCCCCTTATTTTGTTTTTTTTAATCCATTCTGCTACCCTATGACTTTTGATTAGAACATTCAGCCCATTTATATTCAGTGTTATTATTGAAATATATGGGTTTAGAGTCATTGTGTCGTTTGTGGGATTCATGCTTGTGGTGGTGTCTCTAGCATCTTGCGTTCCTTGTAGCATTTCCCTCAGAAAGTCACCCTAAGGATTTCTTGTAAGGCTGGTTTAGTGCTGACAAATTCTTTCAATTTTTGTTTATTTGGAAAGACTTTTATCTCTCCTTCTATTCTGAATGACAGCCTGGCTGGATAGAAAATTCTTGGCTGCATATTTTTTCTGTTCATCACATTGAAGATTTCCAGCCATTCCTATCTGGCCTGCCAAGTTTCAGTAGAAATCGGAATCAATGTTCTTAGGTCACGATCACAGGGACCTGTGATCCAGTACTCCTTGGGATTAGTGCTGAGCATGGAGCCTACTTACGATCCTCTCTCTCTCTCTCTCTCTTTCTGCCCAACCCCACTTGTACTCTGTCTCTCCCAAGGAGATAAACATCTAAAAAATATGTATATATAATGAGATATAGGTAACTATCCTCACTCCATGGTTTACTCTATGGATCATCTGCTTAGGTGTGAGTCAGAGGTTAAGCTCAAATTGAGCCAATCCAAGCTCTTACTCAGGGTAGTCATTAGCTTTTGTTGGATCCTTTCTGTTTCCACCACAGGACACTCTGTCCATGGGGTGTTTTGTCTGAAGTAAAAGATAAGGTAGAAAGAAAACGTTAAGTAAAATGTGGAACTAAGGTCTGTGGGTAGAAGCAGGTAACAGTGAAGGTCAGGTCTTAAAGTCTAGCTGGTGACATTAACACCTTCTTTCATCTTAGGTACCATTACTAACACTGCCTGCATCCACCTGTTAACTGGTATTTGTTGCAGGGACTGCTGACCTTCAGGGATGTGGCCATAGAATTCTCTCAGGAGGAGTGGGGATGCCTGAAGCACAGTCAGTGGGAACTGTACAGGGACATGATGTTAGAGAACTATGGACACCTCCTCTTCTTGGGTGAGGACAACTCCTTCTAGATTTCCCAAACCACACTTAGGGTTTTGTTCCTTCCTTTGAAGACTGTCTCTTGCAAAATTTCTCTTTTAAGACTGAAATTCAGATCCCTGCAGTGAGGGGAAACAAGTAGGCATTTGTAGATGTAGAGACATATCTTGATGTTTCCTTTTCAGCTTTAGATTCCCCTTCTTTAGGGTAACATCATCATTTCTGTAGATTAATGGCAATTCTAAACATTGAGTGGCATTGGTATTTCCAACACCTTAAACTGCAATCGCAACTCATTATTGTAGGAGTAATACTCGGAGGTGGAGGTTCAGATCTGAACGTTGAAAACCCTCCTGTGTGTTCCAAAGGGTCCGTTAGGCAACAGCATTTGGGAAATCATTTTCTAGAATTCTACAATGTCCTTTCTTTTCTACTGAGTCCAGTATTTAATTGAAAGGTAGACTCTCCAGCAATACTCCTATTCCTTTTTTCTGTAAACAGGTCTGTGTCAAAACCAGACCTGGTCATCTTTCTGGAATAAAAGAAGGAGCCTTAGGATGTGAAGAGAAAGGAGACAGTAGCCTCTTACCCAGGTAGGTGGGAATGAATGAAGCAGATGACAGAGGTGAAGTCTCAATATGAAGGAGGAAAACAGTCCTTAAAATGTGGTTTGAGCAACTCTCCTTGAATGGAAATTAGTTTGAGCAGCCTAGTTTTAGGTCTCTGCCCCTCAGAGAGGGACATCTGCTTTCCAATACATCACCCTCTTACATTCTCCATCAATCCCCCTTCAGTTCCATTCATGGTCCTTCACATCCACAGTGAGGGCCTCCATAATATGATTAGTTCTGCATTGCTTTCAGCGTCTTGGGGAAAGGGCTGTATTTCTGAGGACTCTATGCTAATCCATTTCTGAGTTCTGTTCTGCCTCATGTAAGAAGTGTGTCAGGGTGTGTGATGGGCATATTGGAGTTTGTGCAGAAATCCCCGGAACACTAGAGGCAGATAGCACATGTTATGTGGTTTCTGCTTTCCAATATTATGGAGGTTTTGAATGTAATCATTCAAAATTGAGATCCAGTCATTTTATCAAATAACAAAATACCTCCTTAAAAGGAGAAAGACTAATCCTTTATTTCACTTCAAAAGTTCATTTCTAGGGCTAATGAGTTTATCAGTAAGTTAAGTGTCTGACTTTGGCTAAAGTCATGATCTCACAGTACATAAGTGTGAGTCCCGTGTAGGGCCCTGTGCTGACAGCTAAGAGGAAGCTTCGGATTCTATCTCCCTCTCTCCCTGCCCCTCCCTTACTTGCTTATTTTAATAGATCCCTCCTAGTATACAGATTTTAAGGGTATAATTCATTCTTTAGAATTAAGCCAACAGAAATCTTTCAATTCTTTCTTTCCTTATTATCTTCTTTCTTTCTTTCTTTCTTTCTTTCTTTCTTTCTTTCTTTCTTTCTTTCTTTCTTTCTTTCTTTCTTTCTTTCTTTCTTTCTTTCCAAAGCTGACTTGACTGAGCCACCTGGTGCCCCAATTTTTGATTTTTTAATTTTTGTTGAGAACATCGAAGATACACTCTCTTAACAAATTTCAAGTATAATATACAATTATGTGTAAGTTACCACGCTGTACTTTAGATCTCCAGAGGTTCATGGATACCTGAAATTTTGTACAATTTGACCAACATCTCCCATTGTGCCCTCAGCCACCTCCTGGCCATCACAAATACACTCTGCTTTAGGAGTTCAACATTTATTAGATTCCAGATTTAATTGAGTTCATGCAATATTGGCCATTTTCTGTGGCTTATACTACTTATCATAATACCCCCCTCATTATTCTAAATGGAAGGATATCCTATTTTTTTAAGACAGAAGCATTATATATATAAAATATATATATTATATATCATTTATGATGCATTATATCTTCTATGATCTAACATAATTTATAACACACATTTTCCATGCTTACTCATAGAAAGCAGGGAAACTAGAGGGAGATGGCATGTCCTATTTTCCAGCATGACTATATTTGAAGAAAGCAAACCTGGAAACAACAATGTGGAAGAATTAAAATCATCATGTATTACCAATTAGATTGTACATAGTACAGGAAACTGGCATTGGTTTGTACACTCAAACATTTCTCTATCCTACTAAAAAATGTAAACACGATAAAAACTCTCTGAATATAAAATCTACCTTCCGTTAAGTACTTTTCATTCCTCAATATTTCACTTCTATAATATTATATTTTTTTAAATGTTTTTTATTTATTTCTGGGAGAGAGAGAGAGAGAGTAGGATAGGGTCAGAGAGAGAGGGGGAGATACAGAATCTGAGGCAGGCTCCAGGCTCTGAGCTAGCTGTCAGCACAGGGCCCGAGGTGGGGCTTGACCCAGGAACTGTGAGATCATGACCTGAGCTGAAGTTGGACACTCAACCGACTGAGCCCCCAAGGCGCCCCAATATGAAAAATTTTTAATACAAACATTTATTTACTCAATAGGGAGAAGGAAGTGGAGGCACATAGGTGGGGCCTCATATCACATTTTCCTGGTTATTATAGGACACCTACTGCCCAACTGTCAGGTGATTATGAGGATTAAATCACATCATGCCTGTGAGTTTCCCACAACTTTCTTGTGAACACAAAGTTAGTGCTTAATAAGCACGGCAATAACCCACGTATACATGTTGTTATCCAAATAGAGACCTACTCAGACATTAGAGCTTTCAGAGCCTTCTGTCTATAAACTGTGAAGTGCGGTGGGAGCATGTGATCCTGCAGGATGGTGACAGTGGTCTTTGCTGGGAACCAACAATAGACTCACCACAGAGGAAAGGAGGTGGCAAACTCCTCCTGGGAACTCAGCAGGAGTTTGTGTTGAGTCAGATGGTGGCTGTGGGGGGCTCAGGTGTGCTGTGCTGCATCTCTCGTGGAGTGCCACTAAACAAAGGTGCAGGGGAGCAGCATCAGCACTAACAAGGAACCGGTTGAAGATGCCAAGTCACAGACCCAATTCCAAACCTGCAGAATCACCATCTCTTCTCTGGGACCTGGACCACATGATTTATATGCAAATTAAAATTGAAAGCACAGAACTGCTTATCAGCCTGGGTTTACAAGAAACATCCCATGGTGAGTTTTAAGAACCAGCATCACCTGGGCCCTCTGCCGGTGTCTGTCTATTGGTCAGAGTGAGAGCATTGGTGCTGCTTTAACCATGAGCTCCAGGTGAGGATTGGCAGACATATTTGGGAGGCTGCATCCGGCTTTCAGTTGAAGACACAGACACTCAGTTCAGTGTGGACTTGGAAGGGGCAGGTGAGTGCCGCCCCCGTTCTCTGGGCTGTGGTGGGGTGTGTGGGTGTCTGTGGGGAGGTGGGGTGTCTGTGGGGAGGTGGGATATCTGAAACCCGGGATGAGAAACTCACAGGTAAGTGTCCATTCAAAAGCTCTTTTTCTGAATCTTTCCTGTGATGAAGTCACAAAGAGGGCATTTTCTGCATTTCAGGATTCTTCTGCCTCGGAGGTGATGAGAGCAGGTGAAGAGGCTGTGCTGAGGCCTTGAAAGGCCGACAGGTATGACTTCTCCCCGTCCTATCTCCCCATGAGCACTCGAGAGCAGGGAGAGGAAGAAATGGCTGCTTCTCAGGTAATCTTGTCCTGACTTAGCTCAGGGAATGTGTCTTCGTTTCTTACTGAAATGCTATGATTTTAGAACTTGCAAATCTTTACTTTTTTACCTCTGGTGCACGTGTCTGGTAGATTTGTTTTGTATCCCTTTCATGACAGTCAAATTCAGCTCTTTAGGACATTCCTGGGTTACATCTCTGGGCCTTCTGTCCATTCTCTCCGACCGACTTTCGCACACAGCATGAAGACTCCAACCATGAATTCATGACCTGCAACTATTAAAAATATTCCCTCTGGCATAGACGAGTGTGGTGCTGTGTTGGTACCCAAGATTCTCACTGGAGATGGTCTGGTTTCGGGATCCCAGGGAAGGGGTAGAATATATAATATTTAGATCCTGTCTGGGTGTGGCCTGAGTCTAAAGAAACTAGTTAATAAACATGAACAAACAAACCAAATGACTGTTGGGCCCAAAATATGTGAGTGTTCTGAGAAAGAGAGCCTTGGTCTCTAGATTTCTTCAAAAAGAGACTATTTAAAATATGTTAAAGGTTATAGGATGTGAGGTGAATCTGTGCTTGAATTTGCATAAATCTGCTGTATTTTCATGTTTGGAATTATGATTTGTGTTTTGTGTTTTGCAAACTACATCACAGCAGCAATGAGTCCTTCTATGCAGCAGGCCACCGGTAACAATTTGTCTTCTTGCAGTTAATGTTAACTTTCTTCACTTGATTCAGGGTCTCTCTCCCAGATTCACCCAGAAAATGAAAGCTCTCTCCTTTGTTTACTAGAGATCTTGGTTTTTGCAAATACCAGTTTATGTTCTTGATCTCTTAAGATTCCATTTTCAGGGTACCTGTGTGTCTCAGTCAGTTAAGCGTCTGACTTTGGCTCAGGTCATGATCTTGTGTTTCGTGGGTTTGAGACCTGCGTCGAGCTCTATGATAACTGGTAGCTCAGAGCCTGGAGCTTGTTTCAGATTCTGTATCTCCCTCTCTCTCTGACTGTCCCTTCCTCACACTGCCTCTCTCTCTCTCTCTCTCTGTCTCTCTCAAGAGTAAACAAAACATTAAATATTTTTAATTCGATTTTCTTCTGTACAATGTCAGAGATATTATATTATTTATCAGTCTTATTTTCAGCAAAAGGGAACCAGTATCATATAGTTATGGTATGTTCAAGTGTCTTAAAATTCTATAGTTTTTCTTTTTATATTTTATATTTTATTTTTTTTTAAATGAACTAATTAGGCATTTGTTGGTGTAAAGAAGGAAGTATTCATGATGTTTTATCTTTAATTTAACCTTCCTTTTTTTCTGAGGGTATCTGTGACCTTCACTATAGATTAGTTCTATTTCTAGGGCCTAAATGGCCTAGAATATTGTTGTAATGTCTCAAAATCCGATATCTAGTCTTTATTGTTGATTCAGTAGTACTTCAAATTAGAGTGAAGGAGGGGCGCCTGGGTGGCTCAGTCACTTAAGAGTCCGACATCGGCTCAGGTCATGATCTCCTGGGTCGTGAGCTTGAGCCCCATGTCGGGTTCTGGGCTGACAACTCGGAGCCTGTAGTCTCCTTCAGATATTGTGTCTCCCTCTCTGTCTGACTCTCCCCTCCTCACGCTCTCTGTCAGAAATTAAGAAAACATTTTTTAAAAAATTTAAAACAAAGTGAAGGAGTAGAACATTGAAAAGCCTTCTTAACTGTCCTAAGATGCCACTAAGAAAGAGCGTTTGGAGAAATCATGTTCTTTATCCTTCTGTGATGTGCTGTTTCTCTGGTGAGCACAGAGCTCGATTTGAAACTGTAGTTTCTCCAGCAAGTCATGTTTCCTTTACTTTTATTATTACTATTTTTTAATGTTTTATTTATTTCTAGGAGAGAGACAGCGTGAGCAGGGGAGGGTCAGAGAGAGAGGAAGTGACAGACTCTGAAACAGGCTCCAGGCTCTGACCTGGCAGTCAGCGCAGAGCCTGACGCGGGGCTCAAACCCACAAACGCGAGATCATGACCCAAGCGAAAGTCGGACGCTTAACCGACTCAGCCACCCAGGCGCCCCTCCTTTACTTTTAAATAGGCTTTGCTGTCTCTAGCCTCGACCTGGGCAAGATTTTGGAAAAGGAAATTGCCCTGGTGCATGAAAAGAAAGGAGATTGTAACCACACACCCAGGTAAGTGGGAATGAATGAAGCAGATGACAGAGGTAAGGGTCAAAAGTGTAAAGAAGGACTTGATGTTCAAATGTGGCTTTGAAAGCTCTGCTTCAATGGACTTATTGTGAAGCCTACGTTTATTTATTCAGTATTCACACAGGGACATGAGCTGTCTCTCTCTTCTCCTGCTCCTACATCCTCTAAAGAGCTTCCCTCTGTGCCAGTGTCTTCCGTGGCATTCACAGTGAAACCCAAAAGCCTCCCCATGGCCAGTGAGGGTCTGTATGATCTGACTGCTGNAATCATGTTCTTTATCCTTCTGTGATGTGCTGTTTCTCTGGTGAGCACAGAGCTCGATTTGAAACTGTAGTTTCTCCAGCAAGTCATGTTTCCTTTTCTTTTAAATAGGCCTTGCTGTCTCTAGACTCAACCTGGGCAAGATCTTTGGAAAAGGAAATTGCCCTGGTGCATGAAAATAAAGGAGATTGTAACCACACACCCAGGTAAGTGGGAATGAATGAAGCAGATGACAGAGGTAAGGGTCAAAAGTGTAAAGAAGGACTTGATGTTCAAATGTGGCTTTGAAAGCTCTGCTTCAATGGACTTATTGTGAAGCCTACGTTTATTTATTCAGTATTCACACAGGGACATGAGCTGTCTCTCTCTTCTCCTGCTCCTACATCCTCTAAAGAGCTTCCCTCTGTGCCAGTGTCTTCCGTGGCATTCACAGTGAAACCCAAAAGCCTCCCCATGGCCAGTGAGGGTCTGTATGATCTGACTGCTGCTCCATTGCTTTGAGGGGTATGTGAAAATCTCTGACTTGGGAACTGGGTACTGCACTTTCATGTTTTTCAGGTGGGTTTTGGATTCTAGGTGATCCTTCCTGGGATGAGAAATCGTTTTTCTTCTTTTGCATCATCACTAATCTTAAAAACAATGATGGCTCAAATCTTAAAAACATCATCGTTGGCAATGATGGCACAAATATAGAGAAAACACTAAGAAATAGAAAACAAGGGTGGATTAGATATGTAATAGGCCAGTCATTTTCCTTATGTATTTGGTTAACTTTATTTAAGAAAATTAATGTTTATTCATTTTTTGAGAGAGACAGACAGACAAGGAGTGTGTGAGGGGCAGAGAGAGAAAGGGTGACACAGAATCTGAAGGAGGCTCTAGGCTCTGAGCTGTCAGCAGATTGCCCAGTGCAGGGCTGCAATCCACCGACTGTGAAATCTAGACCTGAGCAAAAGTCAGCTACTTAAGCTACTGAGCCACCCAAGTGCCCTGTATTTGGTTAATTTTTTTAATTAATTTTTGAGAGTTTATTTATTTTTGAGACTGAGAGAAACAGAGCATGAAAGGGGAAGCAGCAGAGAAAGAGGGAGACACAGAATCTGACACAGGCGCCAAGCTCTTAGCTGTCTGCACGGAACCCGCTGCAGGGCTTGAACCCACAGACCACAAGATCATGACCCGAGCTGAAGGTGGATGCGCAATCAACTGAGCCACCCAGGTGCCCCTATATTTGGCTAATTTTGAATGTGGATTCTCCATGGACATCCCAGGAATAGAAGATGGGATTCTTTGGGTTACCTTGGAAGCACTGTTTTAAACAGAAAGGTGAAATGGATTCATTAAGTTGTACATCCTCTGCTCTCCTAGATCTGAGTCTGACCTCAAGACCGTGTCAACATCAACTTGGGCCACTCAGTAGGTAGAGCTGCCAGGAAACCTGTTCTCTGAGGTGTTCCAAGAAGGGAGGACCAGGGACTGCTGTGGAGGCATGGAGGGCAATTTCATGGCCTACCAGGTCATTTTTGACAGAATCTGAAGGGAAAATTCGGTTAGGCTTTGCAGGCTCTATTTAGGCAGAGGGTTTCTTCCCAATGCAAATTCAGGGGCATCTGACCTCTGTGCCCACAACGTTGGCCCCAAATTATGGATCAGGAATCCGAGTGGAAGTGGTGTCTTAGAAGGGCCGCTGGAGGTGGGAATGATGCACCTGGTTGAGCCAAGCTTCACGGCTGGTGCTGTGGAGCCCTGGGCAGGTGAAAGAAGCGCGTGCCTGCAGGTTTTGGTCCTGAGGGGGCGTCTGTGCTACCAGTCCCCTGTGTGCATGTGCAGCACTCGGTGGAAACCTCTATCTGCGCAGGTGATGAGGGGAGCCATTACCCAGAGTAAAGTCTGGGCAAGTGAGGGTACAGTTTCACTGGTGTCTTCGGCACCCGTGCAAAAGTGAGTGGTGAGGGGCAGCGAAAGACGTCACACTGACTCTTCTGCCCACATTGCAAGTGGGCAAGAACGTCGAATAGGCCTTGTGAGGATAGTGGTCAAAATGGAAGGTGATACTGTGTGGTAGTAAATGATGAGCTGATGTACATTCGCATTTTCAAGGGTTAATTTGACTGTTTAATTGATCTATTGAGATGGTTAGGCATGTTCCACGTGTAGGAGGCAGTGGTAAGGTTTTGACTGAGAGGAGGTGGAAGCAAAGGAAGAAGAGTGTTGGATTGGATACACATTAAGCATTTCCCGTATGTTTGGAAGGCCTAGTTGACCGTGATTGTTCTTAAGGTCATTTTCTTCTGCTCCAGTGCAGTTACTGCTAATTCAGTCTCAGTTTCCTTACAGAGCCTTCCTTACTAGAGCCACTTCAGGATGTGACACCCCTATTGAACTGTTTGATCCTATCAAACCTAGTTGGTAGGATATTATGTTGTGTTTGTTTTAAATGTTTGCAAGGGAAATCTAAACATAGTTCCAACCACAGTAAAAAATGCACAGTCATGATGATGCAAGTCTCCTCTCCCAGAACCACCCAGTTAAGTCACATGCGTACATACCAAAGATCACATTTTATGATGTCTGTGACAGAAGGAGACAGGTATGTTCAACTCGGGAAGCATACAACAAGTAACTGTATGAACATAGATGTCTTAACAATTACTGTGGTGTATGATGTGTTTGTGTGTGTGTGAGATCCATGTCTACTGGTGTGAAAATATCACCTTCAAGTAGCATTGATTAAGAAAAGCAATTTGATTGAGAATAAGTTGGTGACAATATTTACATTGAACCAACCACAAGATATTTAGTACTTATGTGTTAAAAAATTTCGAATGCTATTAAACATACACTCTGAATTTGTATAAGAGGGAGGATCCACCTCTACTTGACAAATGGTGTTATCTGAAGATCTAACTATTGTTGGTTGGCAGAAATCAATGGGTTTTACTTTATTTAAATATTATAAGCATAGAGTTTACAATTTTTATATTATAATTAATGATATACCTAATGAAGTTACTTTCTATCACTACCATAACCAATCATGTATTTAGGAGCTAATAAAAACACAATTGCTTGTTAGTAAATGAATTTCAGTGGCCTTGGCCTTACTTTCTGTAAAGGATTTCTGTATATATTTGACAAAATTCATTTCAAAAATAATTGACTTCTATGTACTAAATTTTGACCACATCAGCACACAATCCCATGCACAAAAGATTATTATGTAGCTCAGGGAGTAAGAAGCAATAAACAGAATTAATTTTCATGTCCATGCAGACACCACATGAATATACAAATCCATAGCTTTATTTTTTTAAATGTTTTACTTCTTTCTGAGAGAGGCAGGCAGCATGAGCAGGGGAGGGTCAGAGATTAAGCAGGCTCCAGGCTCTGAGCTAGCTGTTAGCACAGAGCCCGACGCAGGGCCCTACCCACGAACCGTGAGATCATGACCTGAGCTGAAGTCAGACGGTTAACCAACTGAGCCACCCAGGCACCCCAACAAATCTACAGCTTTAATGTAACACAAACAAATCATAAGGACAGTACTGGTTACCTTTCTCCAACATGAAATGATTAATGTGTCCTATTTAGTGAATATGTATATAATGTATTGCCAGAATCCTGCTTCAGCCAGTCCAGGGATCACTGAAGGATGGACAGTGTCAGCAAGAGAGTGATGAGAGAGAGGGTCTAGAGATTGTTTCTAGTCACCAGGCAGGCATCTCTGCTCAGTCTGGGTTCTCAACTTCATATGTGAAGGTACAGGGAACAAGAAAAGTGGCATTTGCCTTAGTAGATGATGTTTACAATGTTTCCAGCATAGCCTTGACAAAAACCTTTTACCAAGAAACAAACAGAATTGTATACATAAAAGTCAATCTTTTATGAGTAAGGGTCATTAATCTATTTATAACTCAAGGGAACTATCAAGAAAAACAGGATCTGCCAGACACAATGTCTGCTCTCACCTCAAAAGAAGGTATCTTTAGCATTAGCCACAGTGCCCATAGTTCCCACGTCATCCAGGCCCAGGAATAGGGTGTTAGTCTCTTTGGGAATATTATTTTATTATTGAACTAAGGGCAGGATCTGACCTTTCAAAATTATCAATTACTTAGTTCTAATCATGATTCACAGGCCACTGAACTTTAATGTCTCTCCATATCAAAGTCCTTAACCAGATGAAATCATACCAGGGCCAGAATAAGGGAACAAGCCATTCCTGATCTCAATTAACAAAGCACTCCAGGGTACAGTGCTCCAGCACAAACGATAAGAAAAGGGGCAGCTAGTGGTTGCCACCCAATGGGGGGGCACCTTGCAAGCCTGCCTTAACCTCACAAGTATTCTCAGCTAGTGACTTCAGTATGGCTCCCAACAATGTATAAATCCTTAAGTCACATGTACTGTGTCTAAAAAGTGTAAGCCAGGTAGACTATAAGGTTTTCCCATCTAAAGATGTACATTTCAAGAAAGAACCCAAAGGGAAGTAAACCCACTATCAAAAGTATTGCGAAGGTGATCCAAAGGTGGATCACTTGCAATAGCATACAAAGAAAAAGTCCCCAGAAATTAATATTAGAAATTTTAGAGTGGTGTTATGGTAATGTGCCTGAAAAGACAAATAACTTATTTGGGGTCTGAAAATATCAGAGAACAATGTAAATTAAATGACCTGTGAAAGGGGGGGGAAATGCAATGTATTACATCAAGAAGTTAGCAAATCAAATACTGTGAAAAAGATTTATTAGCCTCTACAAGTTGGATTTGATAAACTATTGGCTACTTGTTACAGTAGAGTACCAAGATTTTCATTGCAACAGTATTTTCCCACACTCATCAAAACCTCAAAGCAATAGGTCTTTCTCGACGTGGCATTCAGGGTTCTTTTTTTTTCTCCAACCCTCAAATCAAAGGAATGGTTTTTGAGTATCAACTAGCCAGTTAGGGGACTCCTAAGATACAGGTGTTCATCAACATTACACAAGCTACAATTCAGGTACCTGCACAAACACCACCAACATGAATGGAAAAATGTGTTGGTTTTAAGTGTTAAACACTGTAAGAGTGACATGAACACACTATTGGTGTCCTTCCCAAACAAAAATGGGGGGAACCTTATTGGCTTTCTGCCCAACACCACGTAACTAAAAACACTGCATGAGGTGACCCCTCTATTTTATAAGGACGTTCGCTGTGTCTTCTTACAGTCTTTGGCTTAAAGTCTATTTTGTCTGATGTAAGCATGGCTACCCCCACATTCTTCTGTTTTCCTTGGTGTGGAAGATCCTTTCCCATACCTGCACTTTCAGCCTGAGTGTGTTCCCACAGCTGAAGTGAGTCTCCTGAAGGCAGCACATACTGTTAGTTTGTGAACCTCTGTCCTTTCAGCCAATATATCTTTTGACTGGAAAATTAGTCCCTTTATACTTAAAGGAAGTATTGAAACACGTAAGGATAGTTACTCTTGTCATTCTTTTCAATGCTTTTAGCTGTTTTAGAGTTATTGGCCTTTTTCTTACCCACTTGCTCTTTATCTTTTTGTTGGTTTTCTAGAGTGGTGTACTTTGATTCCTTTCTCTCTCTTTTGTGTATCTCCTACAGACCTGGGCTTTGTGGTTACTAGGCTTGTCTCCTTTAAGTTGCTAACACCTTCATTTTGCATTCTAAACTCTTTGAGACCTGAGGTAATTCTTAAAAACTCTGAATGTACAATCCAATATCCTTTTAGGAAGAGTTAGCTATTCTTTCTCATCTGTGAAGACTTCAGTTCAACCACATGAACTGATATTCTCTACTTCTAACTATTGCTGTTATTACGTTGCCTCCGTATGACTGCCACCTCTTGTTCCTTAAAAGCCAATAAGTAAACCATTTTATCTGTAACATTCAGAATCTCTTTTTTAGTTTTAATAAATGGACAAGAATTTTCTTGGACGTTCTGAACACCTAGTTCATAATAACTTACATCAATGTCATAAGCATCAACAACATTTCTATTTAGATTCTTTTCATAGATTGTACATCATGTTGTCCTTCATCTTCCACAGAAAATCAGGTATACAGGTGTCCCACTGAAGGAGGAAGGGTATCGGGTATCTTTGATGCATAAAGATTAGCCATATACTTTCACACACCCACTGGGAATAAATGAAGTTTCTGAAGTGATTTGAGAGCAGAAAGACATTAATACTTGTTTGTCAACATCTTAAATAGGGCCAAAGTAAAACAAACACACATTGAATTTAATGACTCCTACTTAAAAATCCACCCCTTGTATATTTTGAGGCATACCAGCAGATAGATTAACTAAGTGTTCAACTTTTTTTTATCCCATAAAGTTAAGGATTTTTGTGGAGAAAAATGTCTGAATAGTGTGACCAATGTACTCCTTTCTACTGTCAATTCTGTGACAGTTGATCAGGTATTTTATCTTCATCTAAAAAATATTTTATCTTTCAAGTTACTTTCTTAGCTGTATGCTGATGTTTCCTAAAGTGTATATTTAAAAAGGTCTTTCCTTATTCATACATTATCTCAAGTATGCTTTTGGGCATACTGAGTCACAAGTGAATTCCAGTTAAAGACGCAGTCACTCTCTTTACATTTTACAGTTTCACTCCTGTATAAATACCTGTGATGCTGAAGGAAGTTGTGAGTTCCAGCCAGAGGTTTGCCACATTCATTACATTTGGAACGTTTCTCAACAGGAAATGTGATCATTAGTAAGGCTTGAACAGTCTGAAATGTTTTACCACTTTTTTAAAAAAGCGTTTGAATTGATTATTTGGAGCTTTACTTTTTTAAAGCTTTTTAAAAATGTTTTATTTATTTTTGAGAGAAAGGGAGACACAGCATTCAAAGGCAAGTTCCAGGTTCTGAGTTAGTTGTCTGCACTAACAGACTGACTGCACTAACAGGCTGACTGGAGCTCGAACCCACGAACCATGAGATCATGACCTGAGCTGAAGCCAGACACTCAACAGACTGAGCCACCTAGGCGCCCCCACATTATTTTAAAGTTTTCTCTGTAGTAGGACCTCTATGATGTTGAATGAGGCTTGGGTACTGATTAAAGGGCTTGCCAAATTCTATTTATAAAATCATCTCCCGTATGTAGTCTCTGATGAGGAATGAGGGTTTAGCATTGATTTCAGGTCTGGCACATTCCCAAATGTTTATCATTCCTTTCCAGTATGAATTATCAGATGTGGAATAAGAGTTGAGGAGTCCTTACACATTCTGTCATAGTCTTAACATTTATAAGGTTTGCTCCAGTATGAATTCGGTGTTATAAAGCAAAGATTGAACAGTGATGAAAAGTTTTCGTACATTCTTTGTATTGGTAAGGTTTATCTCCAGCATGAGTTCTGTGATGTTCAGTCAGGGATGAGTGCTGGGTAAAGGCCTTGCCACATTCTTTACCTTTGTAAATCTCTCTCCACTATGAACTCTGTAATGTCCAGTCAGGGTTGAGAGGTGCCTAAAAGCTTTGCCACATTGTTTACATTGGTAAGGTTTCTCTCCAGTGTGAATCCTGTGATGTTGAGTCAGGGATGCATGCTGGTTAAAGGCCTTGCCACATTCTTTACACTGGTAAGGTTTCTCTCCAGTATGAATTCTGCGATGTCGTGTAAGGTGTGAGTGCCCTTGAAAGGACTTGCCACATTCTTTACATTGGTAAGGTTTGTCTCCAATATGGATTTTGTGATGTTCAGTAAGGTTTGAGCGGTGAGTAAAGAACTTCCCACATTCTGTACATTGGTAAGGTTTCTCTCCAGTATGGATTCTGTGATGTTCAGTAAGGCTTTTGTGGCGGTAAAAGGTTTTGCCACATTCTTCACACTTGTAAGGTGAGACTCCAGTATGAGTTTTGCGATGTTCTGTAAAGGTTGAGAGGAACCTAAAGGCCTTGCTACATTCTTTACATTGATAAGGTTTCTCTCCAGTATGAATTCTTTGATGTTCAGTAAGGCTTGACTGGCGGTAAAAGGTTTTGCCACATTCTTTACATTTGTAAGGTTTCACTCCAGTATGAGTTCTGCGATGTTCCGTAAAGGTTGAGCGGTATCTAAAGGCCTTGCCACATGCTTTACATTGGTAAGGTTTCTCTCCAGTATGGATTCTGTGATGCTTACTAAGGGCTGAGGGCCAGTGAAAGGCCTTACCACATTCTTTACACTGGTAAGGTTTCTCTCCAGAATGGATTCTGTGATGTCGATTAAGGCCTGAGGGCCAGTTAAAGGCTTTGCCACATTCTTTACATTGGTAAGGTTTCTGTCCTATATGGATTCTGTGATGTGGAATAAGTTCTGAGGCCAAATTAAAGGCCTTGCCACATTGTTGACATTTGTAAGGTTTCTCTTCAGTATGGATTCTGTGATGTCTACTAAGAGCTGAGTGATGGGTAAAAGCCTTGCCACATTCCTTACATTGGTAAGGTTTCTCTCCAGTATGAATTCTGTGATGTCGAGTAAGGATCGAGTGCTTGTTAAAGGCCTTGCCACATTCTTTACATTGGTAAGGTTTCTCTCCAGTATGCATTCTGTGGTGTGGAATAAGGTCTGAGGGCCAGTGAAAGGGCTTGCCACATTCTTTTCATTGGTAAAGTTTCTCTCCAGTATGAATTCTGTTGTCTTCTGTAAGGGTTGAGATCTGGTTAAAGACATTGCCATAGTCCCTATGTTTATAAGGCTTTTCTGTAGTATGAGTTACCAGATGTTGAGTAAGGACTGAGCACAATTTAAAGGTTTTGGCACATTCTTCACATTTGTAAGGTTTCTGTCCAGTATGCATTTGCTGGAGGTCAAATGCTTTGACACATTCGTTACCTATACACCTTTCCTCTCCAGTACCAATTGTCTTATGTGTATTTAGTTTTGATGAATGACTAAACATGTTCCCTGGTTTATTACCTCTGTCATGGATTTCTCCCTCATGAATCCTCTGATGATCGCCAACATTGGAGGACTGGTTAAGAATTTTCCCACATTCATTATATTTGTAAGGATTCTTTCCTGTAGGGATACTCTTGTGTGTAATAAGGTTGGTGCTTTGATAAGAGACTTCCCCATATTTATTACATTCATAATCATTCTCTAGAAAAGGAGTCCCCAGATGTCTTTGATGGCCTTCACTCTCCGAATCCTTGTTCCAGTCTGTCATTAAGTGTCCTTTCTCAAGGGAACTATGTTTGTAGCTACTCATTGACACTTTTTGGGAAGAAGCTTCTAGGCATGGCTTTGGCAGGAATGTCTGGGTGTCATGTGAAAATATAGCTGAAAGAGATCAAATAATAGAAAGTAAAATCATTCTAGGTACTACTCTCAGATGAATGTACTGACAACTTCTGATAAATAACCTTAAAATCAATCAGCAAACATCAGAAAGATAGCTGAGAAGAAATCACCAGGACTTCACTCTTCCATGGACACATAAACTTGCACACAGGGACTGACCACAAAGCTTAATAGACAATTCCATAACATATCTTGCTGTAGCAGAAATCAACTTCTTATATATCAGAAAATCAGGAAAAGGACCTAGGGGCTCAAAATTAGCAGAATAAAGGAAATTTAAACCTAAAACAGAAATGGAGAATAGAGGCTATAGCAAAAATAGGAAAAATCAACAATGGGAAAAGTTGATGTTCAGAGCAGCCCCCCAAAATTATCAGAGCTATATCTGGTCAAGTCAGAATGATATAGAGAAGTTTAACTAAAATCAGAGGTGAAGAAGTGAAGGCAGACACAGTATGTGAAACCATTGAAATAAAAATATAGGACCACAATAGATAATTATATGGCAAGAAGTAGATACCAAAGAATGGCTATGAATTTCTAAAATGGTGAAACCTACCTGAACTCCATCATGAAGAATATCTATCTATCTATCTATCTATCTATCTATCTATCTATCTATCTATCTATCTATAAGTGTCTTCAACACATCATAAAACATTTGGGTTACTGGGAAAAGAAAGGTGCATTTTGGCACACTATTGAAGTTCATTTAGGGAGTAGAGCACAAGACCAGGCATGTACCCCACTGGCATTTTGACAAACCCTTCCCCCCATAGCCTTGAGAATTATACGAGTACTCCTGTCAGAAAGCAGCTCCTGCCCAAGATTTTGGAGGAAAAATCATTTTCCTCTTTTCCATATCCAAGAAATGATTTATGAAACAACTGTGCCTCTGATTTGAAAGAACTAGAAAGAGGTAAATTTCCTCAGATTTGGAGTGTCACGAGGGGAAGTTGGTGCAGCAACATGTGGTAAGAGGGCTTCATTACTTACAAAGGGTGGTCTGCCTTGCACATTCGTTCCCTGCAGGCCTGCCACGGCAGAATCATTGGTTGCCAGGACAAGAGGCAATACTGGGGCCCAAGCCTTCATAGACTGGGGAGGAGTCATTGGGATGAGGTAGGCTGTGGGCAAGAGGCATCTCAGTTTCTAGGGAAGAAATTGCTAGTGGATCTTGGTCTCCTCATGGTGGTTCTCTGTGGCTTTGGGCACATTTTAAATGCAACAATACTGGGCAGGATATTTTTGAAAACCTGTCAACAGTTGCAGTATAATGAGGACTATGGACTAAGGGGAGAATCCTGGTTATTGCTGTATTGGAATAAACAGTATTTTCTTAGGTAACACTTCCATACTTACTTTCACATTTTTAATAGATACCACACTCCTATGGATCAGAATCTTAAAATGATAGAAAAGTCTTCCTCCTATTACGATTATAAAATTATTATCCATATAATTATCCATGTATCCACCTATTCCTACTCTCCCAAAATAAAAAGCTTTCTTTTCTTAGGTACTCTACCAGAGTGGTTTATACACACACACACACAGACACACACACACAATTATATATGTAGAATATATATGTGTATATATATACACACATATATACACACACACACACAATTATAAATGTAGATTATTATCCTCCTTACTTATATTTGGGCATTATTTCATTTACTTGGTTTTCTACCAAAGGATTTTGGGTTCTTCCCAATCTTTGGCTTTTACATAGGTGTTGTGAGTACTTGAAAGTCATTGTTTTACAAGTTTGCAAGTACTCTGTAGGCTACATTTGAGGGGGAAATTGCTGGTGAAGAGAAGGAAAAAACACATAATTCTGCTAGATAGTACCCAATTGCCTTCCATAGGTATTAAAACAATTTCACTCCCAGTACCAAGATTGCCTGTTTCTCCACAAGGTTACCCAAAGATGACTGGCACTCTTATTTTGCTGATCTTTTAGGGTGCAGAGTCTGAGTTCGTATTTCTGGCTTGAGTCTGCTTTATAGGCCAGCAGTTTTGTCTCCCTCAAATTCCCCTCAGCTAGTGCACTCTTCAAACAATCACTTGGCAACGAATGTGTGTGGAAATGTAAACTGGACAACTGGGAACCCAAATTCTGCAATGTGAAACACACAAAACTGTCCTTGCCCTGATGAAGCACCTGGGTGGCTCAGTGGGTGAAGCATAAGACTCTTGATTTTGGCTCTGGTCATGCTCTCATGGTTTGTGAGATCCAGTCCCTTCTGGGACTCTGAGCTGACCATACAGGGTCTGCTTGGGGTTCTCCCCTCTCTCAAAATAAATACGCGTTACAAACAACAACAGGTGGCTCAGTTGGTAGAGCATCGGACATTAAGCTCGGGTCATGATCTCGTGGTTTGTGGGTTCAAGCCCTACATCAGGCTCTGTGCTAACAGTCTGCACCTGCTTGGGATTCTCTCTCCCTTCTCTCTGTTCCTCTCCCTGTCTGTTCACTCACTCTCCCTCAGAATAAATAAATAAACACTAAGAAGTAAATGTTCTGTACTAGACTTATTCACTGGATAATTCATAAAAACAATAAGGAAGTACTTCAAATCTCTTCATACACTTTATTTAAAAAATTTTTTTTAGTTTTACTTATGTTTTAGAGACAGAGAGAGACAGCATTCAGAGGGGGAGGATCAGGGAGAGAGGGACATACAGAATCCGAAACCAACTCCAGACTCTGAGCTGTCAGCACAGAGCCTCATGCAGAGCTCAAACCCATGAACCATGAGATCATGACCTGAGCCAAAACTGGATGCTTAACCGACTGAGCCACCCAGGTGCCCCTTCATAAACTTTTTTAAAGGTTTAGGGGCACCTGGGTGGCTCAGTCCGTTAAGCGTCTGACTTCAACTCAGGTCATGATCTATGGTTCATGGGTTTGAGCCCCTTGTCGGGCTCTGTGCTGACAACTAGTTCATAGTCTGGGACCTGTTTCGGATTCTGTATCTCCCTCTGTGACCCTTCCCTGCTTACACTGTATTTCTCTCTCTCTCAGAAAGAAATAAAACATTAAAAAAACTTTTTAAAGACTTATTCATTTATCACAGACAAGACAAACTGTGAGTGGGTGAGGGGCAGAGAGAGGGAGACACAGAATTGGAAGCAGGCTCCAGGCTCTGAGCTGTTGGCACAGAGGTGGATGCAGGGCTGGAATTCCTGAACCATGAAATCATGACCTGAGCTGAAGCTGAAAGCTTAACTGAGTCACCCAGGTGCCCCTTCATACATTTCTAAGGAGTGAAGAGAAGGGAGATTATGAAAACATTCTCTGCGACACTAGCATTACCAGTTTATCCAAGCCAAATGAAGACACTACAAGTAAAGAGAAACACAGCTACCTATTGGGAATATTCATGAAAGCCCATAATAAAGCAAACTGAATTAAAGGCACATTTTACAGCATAATGAAGTGGGAATTCTTCCTGACACTCAACGGTGTTTGAACATATGGAATGTTATACATTTGAGACTGCACATTCACATAATGAAGAAAATGCTAATTGATATAGAATAGGGAATGAGCATTATTTTTAGTATCGCACACCATTTTATGATTAAAAGTGCTCAAGATAGTAGAAAACCACCCCCAATTTAATAAAGGCCATGTATGTATTAAAAGAAGAAATCTCACATATTCAGTAGTAAAAGACTGAAAGCTTCTCTTTTATGATCAGAAACAAGGTAATGAGATAACTTGACCTCTCTCATTAAACACAGTACTGCACATTCTAGTCAGAACAATTAAGCAAGAAACAAAAAAATACAGAGGAGGAATCCAAATAGGAGAAGAAAAAGTATAATTATCTCTTAACATGCAGTATAGAAACCTACAAAATCCTTTTTTTGGTCATCACTGGTATTATTTATATATGCTGTTTTTTTCTACTAGATACTCCCTAAATTCTTTGTTTCAACTTTTTTTTTTTTTTCCTGTTTAGGGACGGGGAGTGCACAAGCCAGGGAGAGAAAAAAATCTTAAGCAGGTCTTTCAGGTGGGCATACCATTCGGGGCTGGGGACTCAATCCCACAACCCTGGGTCATGACCTGAACTGAAATCAAGAGTCAGATCTTCAACCTACTGAGCTACTCAGGTGTTCCACAGCTATAGTCTCTTTATCTACAACCTTGTTTAATGTACAGTGGGTTAAGGTTAGTGCAATGATAACACTTCATTCATTACAGATCACTGTTAACACATGAGAAAGCATTCAGTTTCATTAATTAAAATATATCCAACTAAATATACCCTGAACAAGCCACTGCAAGGTTACTGTATGGTCCTTGGTTAAAATATAGATTTACAGGGGCATCTAGGTGACTCAGTTATGCATCCAACTTCGGCTCAAGTCATGATCTCACAGCTCGTGGGTTCGAGCCCCGCATCGGGCTCTGTGCTGACAGCTGAGCCAGGAGCCTGCTTCGGATTCTGTGTCTACCCCTCTCTCTGACCTACCCATGCTCATGCTCTGTCTCTCTCTGTTTCTCAATAATAAATTAAGTGTTAAAAAAGATTTTTAAAAAAACCAGGTGAAAAATAAAAATCTATAGATTTACAGACTTTAAACAACTAGTCTTGTTTATCTGATATATACTCTGAAAATTGTGGCTCTGTGGTTTTACTTTTAACATTCTAAATATGTGTTGATTAAACTATTTATGTCCACAGTAAGGTTTCTGGTCCACAGTAGTCTATTAATAGTTACATTGGGAGGAGGGGGAATCAAAAGTGATATACTTATTTCAATTGCATAAGTGTCAGAGCTCCTAACCCTGCATGTTGAAGGCTCTACTCAGTAATCTGAGTGTTTTAACTTTAGATCATTATTACTCTCTATAATAACACTCCAATTTAGATTAATGCCTGAAATGTGGTACTTAGTACTTTTCACTGTGAATTCCCAGATGTTTATTTAGATTTCCTTTTTCATGACATACATTGCCAACTTTTTACATGCTTAATGTTTGTATGTTGTATGAACCTCTTTACCTGAAAAGAATATTTAAAACAAAAGATTTTTCCTATTCATGGCATTTCTAGGGTTTCCGTCCAGGATATATCATCTGATATGTTGATGTTGAGTTCTACGTAGTAAAGACTTTGCAATATTCTTTACATTTCTAAGTTTTTTTCGCCAGTATGCACTCAATCATGTATACTTAGGTGTTATTCTGGTGAAAGGCATTCCTGAATTGTGTACATTGGTTGGATTTCTCCTAGGTATATATAATCTGATGTCAAAGATTGTTTAATGACTGCTTAAAGGATTCACCAAAATGTTCACCTTTGTAAGATTTCTTCCTAGTAAATACTCTCTGATGTTCAGAAAGTTTAGAATGCTGGGCAAACATTTTACCACATTCTTTTCATTTGTAAGTTATCTCCCCAGTAGGTATTCTCTGTTTTTGAGTGAGTTTTGAAGTCTGGTTAAAACTTTGCCATACTTATCACATTTGTAAATCTTTAGGAAGGATACAGTGACATATAAAGACATTTAAGCTTTGATAAAAGACTTTGTGATATATCTTTCTTTTAAAATGGTATCTGAAAACTGAATTAATTCTTGGAAGTCTTAGAATATGATCCTTGTTGATGTTTCTTTCTGGATTCATTGCTTTCATAAGTTCTGTCTCCATTATAAACACCTTGGTAGTTATTGAAGATCAAGCCCTCACAAAGGCCTTCAGAAGTTCATTCCACATAAAACATTGCTCCAAATTATGTATTTGTGATAATTATTGAACAGTAATGGTTGGATAAAGACTCTACTGAGTACATCAAAGTTATGGTCTTTAGAACAAGGAGGGATTATTTGGTGGTAGAAACCCTCAGGAAAGGACTTCCCAAATTGACTACGTTTGGACATTTTATTTTTTAATTTTTTAAAGTTTATTTATTTTTGAGAGAGAGATGGAGCATGAGTGGTTGAGAGGCAGAGTGAGAGGGAGACACAGAATCTGAAGCAGGCTCTAGGCTCTGAGCTATCAGCACAGAGCCTAACACAGGGCTCGAACTCACGAATTGGAAGACCATTACCTGAGCCAAAGTCAGACGCTTAACCCACAGAGCCACTCATGCGCCCCCCATTTGGACATTTTATAAAGCTTATTTACTTTGAGTGAGAGAGTGAGAAAGCACATTCCAAGGAGAGGGGCAGAGAGAGAATCCCAAGCAGACTCCAGTCACTGCATAGCCCAAGGTGGGGCTTGAACCCGTGAACCCTGAGATCATTGACCTGAGCCAAACCAAGAGTTGGTTGCTTAACCGACTGAGTCACCCAGGCACCCCAAGATTTAGACTTAAAAAAATAATTATTTTGAGAGAGTGTACATGCGGGCAGGGGAGGGAGAGAGAATCCCAAGCAAGTTCCAAGATGAAAACAGGAAACCACCTCCTTGACTTCAACCGCAGCAATTTCTTACTTGACACATCCCCAAAAACAAGGGAAAGGAGCAAAAATGAACTACTGGGACCTCATCAAGATAAAAATCTTCTGCACAGCAAAGGAAATAATCCACAAAACTAACAGGCAACTGATGGAATGGGAAAAGATAATTGCAAATGACATATCAGTTAAAGGGCTAATATTCAAAATCTATATAGAACTCACCAACCTCCACACCCAAAAAACAATCCAGTGAAGAAATGGGCAGAAGATATGAACAGACACTTCTCCAAAGAGGACATCCAGAAGGCCCACAGACACATGAAATGATGCTCAGCGTCCCTCCTCATCAGGGAAATGCAAATCAAAACCAGAGATACCACGTCACGCCAGTCAGAATGGCTAAAATGAACATATCAGGAAACTACAGATGCTGGTGAGAATGTAGAGAAATGGGCACCCTCCTACACTGTTGGTGGGAATGTAAACTGGTGCAGCCCTTCTGGAAAACAGTGTGGAGGTTCCTCAGAAAACTAACAATAGAACTCCCCTATGACCCAGCAATAGCACTGCTAGGAATTTACCCAAGGGATACAGAAATGCTGATGCATAGGGGCACACGTACCCAATGTTAATAACAGCACTTTTTTTTTTTTTTTAACATTTTTTATTTGAGAGAGAGAACATGAGCAGGGGAGGGTCAGAGAGAGAGAGTGAGATACAGAATCTGAAGCAGGCTCCAGGCTCTAAGCTAGCTGCCAGCACAAAGCACGACATGGGGCTTGAACCCACGAACTGTGAGATCAAAATCTGAGCCAAATTCGAACGCTTAACCAACTGAGCCACCCAGGTGGTGGCTCTCTCAACAATAGCAGCACTCTCAATAATAGCCAAAACATGGAAAGAGCCTAAGTGTTCATCTACGGACAAATGGATCAGGAAGATGTGGTTTATCTATACAATAGAATACATGGCAAGGAGAAATCTGGCCATGTGTAGCCACATGGATGGACCTTGAGGGTGTTATGGTGAGTGAAATAAGTCAGGCAGAGAAGGACAGATACCATATGTTTGCACGTATAGGTGGATTAGGAGGAACTTAATGGAGGACCATGGGGGAGAAGTAGGGGATAAATAGTTGGAGAGAGGGAGGGAGGCAAACCATGAGAGGCTCTTGAATGCTGAGAACAATCTGAGGGCTGATGGGAGTGGGGGAGAGGGGAAGGGGGGTGATGGGCATGGGATAGGGCACTTGTTGGGATGAACACTGGGTGTTATATGGAAACCAACGACAATAAACTAAGGAAAATAAATAAATATGAAAGAGACATCCTTGGTAGCATTAACTCAGAAAATTTTGAAACCAAAAAACTAAAGAGAATAAAGTAACACAGAGAAAAAAAATGTCAGCACAGAGCCAGATGCAGGCATTGTTCCCACAAACCTTGAGATCACGACCTGAGCTGAAATGAAGAGTTTGATGCTCAACAGATATTAAGCCACCGAGCCAACCCTCAACTTGTTGTCTTTTTATTATACCACACTGATATGGAAAATAAAACTAAGCTAAAACCCAGGAACAAAAGAAAATATCAAGGAAAGATCAGAAATAAATAAAATAGTTGAGGCACCTGGGTGGCCCAGGTCATGATCCCAGGGCTGTGGGACCAAGCTCCAGGTAGGGCTTCACTTGAGTGAGGAGCCTAAGATTCTGCCTTTCTCACTCTGTCCCTCACCCCAGTTTGCTGGTTCTCTCTGGAAAAAAAAAAAATAAAATAGGGACACCTGGGTGCTTCAGTCGGTTAAACGTCCAACTTCTCAGGTCATGATCTCACAGTTCATGAGTTCGAACCCCGCATCATGCTCTGTGCTGACACCTCGAAGCCTGGAATCTTATTCAGATTCCCTCTCTCTGCCCCTTCCCTGCTCACACTCTATCTCTCTCTCAAAAATAAACTAAAAAAAAATTAAAAAATTAAAACTAAAAAATTAAAAATTAGACATAAAATTGAGACCAGAATAAGCAAAATTGAAAGTAATGCCCAAGTTTTTCAAGGCCAACAAAATTAGAAATGCTTTCACTGTATTAACTAAGAAAAAAGAATAGAGGACTCAAACACCAAACAGAGAAACGGAACAGAAACAACACCACAAAAAAACACAGAAATATATAGTGTGGTAACAGATTACTGTAAGCAATTATATCCTAACAAGTTAGACAAAATAGAACAAAATGTAATTTTAAAAAGTCTACAAGTTACCAAGATTGAAATATGAATCTTGAACTCAAGAAATAGTAAATCTTCTTAGACCAGTCACAAAAATAGAAGTTGAATTTGCAATTTAAAAAACAAAAAAACAAAAACCTGCCAGCCTAGGAAAATCCACAGCCTCTTGACTTCATTGGTTAATCCTAATAAACATTAAAAAAATAGTGACAATCTTCACCAAAATCTTACAAATACTAGAGGCAACCCATTCAAAATAATTCTAGAAGGCCAGCATTACTCTGGTACCAAAGCAGGATAAATACCATACAAGAACAAAAATATCTAGTTTGTCCATTCTAAGTATTGCTACTCTGGCTTTCTTTTGGCGTCCATCTGCATGATAAAATCCCCCCCCCCCCCCTTTCCATGTGTAAGTATCTTCAGGTCTAAACTGAGTCTGTTGTAGGGAGCATATAGATGGATCTGGGGTTTTATTGTCTTTTTTTTGTTGTTTGTTTTTATTTTAATCCATTTAGGGACACTATGTGTTTTGATTGGAGTGTATAGGACATTTTTATGTAATTATTGATAGATATGTATTTATTGCCAGTTTATTACTTGTTTTGTCATTGTTTCTAGAGATTTTCTCTGATCCTTTTCCTGTGTCACTTTTTGTGTCTTCTTTGCACTCAAAGATTCCTTTTTAACATTTCTTTTTTTTTTAAATGTTTTTTATTTATTTCTGAGAGAGAGAGAGACAGCAGGGAAGGGTCAGAGAGAAAGGGAGGCACAGAATCTGAAACAGGCTCTGGGCTCTGAGCTAACTGTCAGCACAAAGCCCAACATGGGGCTGGAACCCACGAACCATGAGATCATGGCCTAAGCCGAAGTCGGACGCTTAACTGAGCCACCCAGGCGCGCCTCACCTTTAATATTTCTTGCAGTGCTGACTCAGTGGTGAGGAATTCTTTTAGATTTTGCTTGTGTGGGAAACTGTCTCTCCATCCATTCTGAATGATAGGGTTGCTGGACAGAGTATTCTTGGCCGCATATTTTTCCAAGTCAGCACTTGGAATATATCCTGCCACTCTTTTCTGGCTTGCCAAGTTTCTGTTGAAAAATCACTACTAACCTTATGGTTCTCCTTGATACATGAAAGATGTCTTCCTGCTTTGAAGATATTTTCTTTATCACTGTATTTTGTAAATTTACTTCTAACATACCTTGGTGGTGGCTTGCTTTTGTTGATTTTGATGGGAGTTCTCTCTGCCTCCTGGATCTTAGTGTCTGTTTCCTTAGCCAGATTAGGAAGTTTTCAGCAATTATTCAACATCAAAATGATCTCAAAAGATTATTATTTTTCAATTGAACCAAAGTGAAATGTGAGTGTAACATGCTACCCTCTTTCCACTCAGGTCAATATGGGTGAAAGATAGCATGGACTGTAAAACAACACAGGGACATCTAACCTAAAATCAGGGTGGGTTCTTTGAAGCAGACATGCTGGTAAACTGCTCCCCAACTAATCCGTGTCTTGCACACAATCCAGAGCACAGGACTAGACTCATCACAGTGCTGCATGGAAACGAAGGAGGTCCCTGCCAGCAGTGAGTCAAGATACCTGGGAAGTCACCAACTTTAGGGATCAGAGATCTGTTGGGGCTGTATACCTGGGATGCCAGTGTTTTGTGGAACCACAACACACACCTTACTAGTTCTGACTGTTAGTGTGCAGAAAGCTTCTTCATCTTCAACATCTGTTCTGTCATATGGCATCTTAAGGCAATGGCCACAATGTTTAAATCTTCCAATTGCCCCTTTCCAGCTATTGCCACATATCTGGGCCTGGGAAAGGACAGTTATCTATGGTATCCAAAATCAAAGGGAATTGATGAAAACATGAGGAAAGGATCTGACTTTCCCATAATCTCATAAAACCACACATTTCCCAAGTCCCCATGTTGGTCACATTTGTTCATCACAAGTATCTTCCTAAGACTTTACAGTGACCAGAGAGCTCCCTACCAGATCTTTCCCTGTATTTCAAGAGTTCTTCATGTGTGCTTGTAATAGAACCTATATTCCTCTTCAAGGTTACGATCATTGTGTTCTATCTGTCCTCACAGCTGTCTCAGTGCCAAGTGCCAGACCTAATCCTGTGGCCCATTGATGGTGTTTTCCTGTTCTTCCAAGGAAGTGATGACAACATTTTTTTTAAATCTCTGGTATGGCCTCCATACCGGTTACTGACAATTGCCCTTTGGATTAACAAGAGCCCATGTGGCTTATGTGGGAGTAGGAGAGTGGTGAAAATGGGGTCTCCATAACACAGGGTAGAAGGACAGCTGTGATGCCCTCATCACTGGAATGGAGAGGAAGACATGGAAAAACTGGAAATGATTTGGAAAAAAGACAAGCAAAATTTATCCTTCTCCATGCAGAGTCAGCAACACCACCATAGACAGGTGTCCTCTCACCACGTGAAGAATTCATAGCAATGCTTCAGTCTAGATGTTGTTCTCATTTTACTTTGGGATTCAGGATTACTCCTAATAGAATGATAATGTTTTCTTCCTATATTTAGAACATCTACTAAGTACTGAACAATATCCCATGCTTTGTCTCATCAAACAAGTGTTAAAACAACCCATGACTCATGAATCTGTCAAGTTGTCACATAATCAAATTGTTTCAGTAAAGTGGAGAACTTGGATGATGTCACTTCCAAACACAGTGTGTGTGTGTTGGGGGGGGGGAACAGTAACTAAAGATTATTTTACATAATGTTCTTGTCCAACTGAGAGGAAGAAGTAAAATATAGCAATTAAACTATGTGGAATTTAATATGTTCACTGTGGAATTACTCCCATAATCAAATTAATTTTGAACCACAATGTCAGTTCATGCAAACCATTCTTAAAATCCCTGAGTAAATCCAAGAAGCAATAGTTCCTGAAGATTTGAATGAGAAAAAGAGAGTAGATCCTGCATAATAGGCAGGTAGAGACAGGATTTGCATGGGGAGATTCTCAAGCCAAGATAGATGAGATTTAGAAGAAATACAATACAATATAGAGAAAATTATTCCCATTATGAATCTATAACATTTTTGTTTGCTAGGTAATCATCAATATTGAAATTGGAAATTACCTCATTTGACCCAATATTCCCTTTCCTTCTGAAGATACACACATAAATACACATACCCCTATACTCATACTTTTTCCTAGTTAGTTCTTTTATTCCAAAATATATCTTTGGGAAGGAGGGTGATGGGCAGGGAGGAGGGCACTCATTGGAATGAGCACTGGATGTTTTATGGAAACCAACTTGACAATAAACTATAAAAGAAAAAATATATATCTTTGGCAGGGTGCCTGGGTGGCTTAGTTGGTTAAGCATCTGACTTCAATTCAGGTCATGATCTCGTGGTTTACGAGTTTGAGCCCCATGATGGGCTCTGTGCTGACAGCTCAAAACCAAGAGCCTGCTTTGGATTCTGTGTCTCTGTCTCTCACTGGCTCTCCCCTGCTTATGCTTGCTGCTCTCTCTCACTCTCAAAAATAAACACTAAAAAATTAAAACAAAAGAACAAAAAATCTTTAACATATTGCATTTTGTGCATACCAAAACCATACAACTATATTTTCTGTATATTCATAAAAACAGCATAAGCAAAGAAAAATGTAACATTTTAAAAACAGTAATTGGAAATCCTGTACATATGGCTTATAATTATATTTGTAATAAGTTTGTTCATTACCACTTGTTAAGTACAACCCACTGAGCATTGAAATGTGAGCCATGGTTCAAGAAAAGAACCACATAAAGTTTATTACTCACAGACCCTGGAGGATTTACCCAATATGCCTTGAGGTCAAGGCTGAGTGCAGGCAGAGAAAGTGGCAGGAACCAGGCCTGATGCCTGTTTTATAGTCCATGGTTGGAGTGCTTTGCACGTCCTCAGGTAAGTCTGGAATGCACAATTCAAACTCAAATGAGTGGAGCATGGTAAACTCTACAGGGGTCTTCTCTAAGGGGTGCTCAAGGTAAATATACTGGGAGTGGGCGCTCTTTCACAGAGGTTATTGTGGTAAGTCCCAGCAGGAACTACTTTGTGACTTTGGGGGCTTTTATTTGTTATTGGGCAGAGTTAGAGTCCATTCAATCCTCTGTAGCCAATCTGGTTATACAAGATGGATTCCATGGCCACGGTATCAAGAAATTGACTAGCTTTGCTCTCAATAATACTTCTGTGTCATCATATTAAAAATATCATAATGTCCAGCTGTCACAATAAGGAAGACAGAATACATAAATGGGGAAAATAGATTATTAGTAATAACATCCCACTGCTTTCAGAAGCATAGGTGATGCTTGAATAAAGCAGCGGTTCACTGTGCCTGCCCCCCATGCAGTTGAAAATCTGTGTATTACCTTGACTCCCCAACGCTTCATTTTAACAGCCTACTGTTGACATGGAACTTTATCAAGAACAATCAGTATATATCTTATGTTACATGATATTCCTACAGTAAAGGAAGTTTAAGGAAAGAAAATGTTAAGAAAATCAGTAGAGAAAATACATTGCTGTACTATAAATAATCCTGACTATAAATGAACGCACATAGTTAAAAACCATGTTGTTCAATCTTCAGGTGTACTTTGTGTTACTGTTTACCTGCAAACTTAATAAGGTGGGGAGGCTAAGGTTGGTGTAGGAGAACATTTCATTAACACACTGTTAATACATTAAAACCCATTCAGTGTTCTTAATGAAAATGTGTTAGGTTCAAATGCAGTCTAAACAAGCCAGTGCAAAACCACTGTATGATCCAAAACACCCATTTCAAGCATTCACGAACCATTCTTGTTCCTCTGACATAAGGATCTGTGAATTGTGCTTTCCATGCTATCCAAACTGAGGCTCGTTATTGAGTAAATACGGATTTATAATAACTTTACACCCATTTATGGAAGAGTTAGCTATACTTGCCTAAGATGTCTCTGAGGATCTCTTTATTTCAACTGCATAACTAATATTCCTGACTTCTATCAATTGCTATTATGAAGATACATTCAGATTTTAATCAACAGCCAACCTAATCTCCTGAAAAAACTACTGGTGAGTCTATTTAAAATTCAGAATCTTTCTCTATCTTACTTTACTGCAAATGATACCCTGAATGATCACTTCGTGATGACTTATATCACTGTTATACATCAATCAATAACTTTCTTTTGCAGGCACACAAGTAATATTTTCTGGCCAAAACAAAAAACAAATCTAAAACATGATCGAAAGAAAAAGGACACAGTAAAATTATTCCTCTCCATACAGACATCCATCCTCCCTTGATACTTTCAGGCATATTAACAAATATAGTTGGCCATGGAATAACATGGGTTTGAACAGTATGGGTCCACATATACACAAATGTATATGTATACTGTAAATGTGTTTTCCTTACGATTTTCTTAATATTTTCCTTTCTCAAGCTTACTGTACTGTATGTAATACAGGCAACATATTAAGAATGGGATGTTGACTTTATGTTCTAGATGAGGCTTCTGGTCAACAGTAGGTTATTTCGTTGAAAAAGCACCTTTATTTTTAAGTTTGAGGACTCAAAACTTAGAAGATTTTCAGTCTTGGAGTGGTTGGCACCCAACAACACCTCTATTGTCCAAGGCTAAATAAGTGATCTGAGTGTTTTAACTTTGGATTGTTCTAATACTGATTTAGAATCATGTCTCAAAAGTGATATTCAGCTCATTCTTTCTGCTGTGCATTCTCTGAGTTTATTTAGATTTCACATTCCATTACATAGTTTGCCAATTGTTTACAACGGTAATGTTTTTTTTATCTTTATAAAGACTCTTGTTGCTGTTTATAAATATGTAAAAGGCCAAAGTTTTCGGGGCACCTGGGTGGCTCAGTCAGCTGAGCGTCCAACTTTGGCTCAGGTCACGATCTCATGGTTCATGTGTTCGAGTCCCATGTCGGGCTCATTGCTGACAGCTCAGATTCTGGAGCCTGCTTCGGATTCTGTGTCTCCCTCTCTCTCTGACCCTCCTCTGCTCATGCTGCCTCTCTCTCAGAAATAAATAAAAAAAATTTTTTTTAATATTTTTTTTTTCTTAAAAAAAGCCAAGGTTATCATCATTCATGGGGTTTCTATTCAGTGTAGTTTCTCTGATGTTGAATAAGAGTTCAGTTCTAAGTAGACTTTGCCAATGTCCTTGACATCTGTAAGGTATCTCCCCAGGATTATCTCATGTTGAATGGTTTTGATTATGAATTATATGCTTTCTCACATTTTTAACATTTGTAATGTTTCTTTCTGATATTCACAAAGTTTGTAGTTCTGTCTAAAGCCTTTGCCACATTTTTAAAAACATTTTCCAGCCTTCTCCCCAGTATGTGTTACCTCATGTTGACAAATTTTGAGTGGTACTTCAACCTTTGCCACATTGTTACATTTGTAAAGTTTCTTCCCATTATGAAGACTCTGCTGTTGAATAAGCTTTGAAGACGAGTTAAAAGCTTTACCAGAGTTACTGTATCTGTTATGTCTTCTCTACAGTAAGGATACAATGATGTACAATAGGATTTAAACTTTCTTAAAAGACATTCCTACATCTATTACTTTCATACTGGATTTCTGGAAAATGAGTTCTCTGAAGTTTATAGGATTTGACCCTTGGATCATGGTTTTTCCCAGATTCTTTGCATTGGTTAAGTTGTGTCTCCATAATAAACACCTTAGTAATTATGAAAGATATGAGTTCTCACTAAAGGCCTTCTGAAGTTCACAACACATAAGAACTTAATCCAAATTAACTATTTGTGATGTTTGGATAAAGAGTGTCTGGTTTTTATCAAATTTAGAGACTTTGGAAAAGGAGGGATTATGTATTGGTGGAAGATGAAGCCCCAGAAATGAACTTCTCAAAACAATCAAAACATTTAGAAATTTTATCTTCCTTTTTAAATGTCTAACTTGTAGAAATGTTTCAGTGAATGATTAGTCCATTCTTATATTTGAAATGATTTCAGTGAGTACTTTTGGTATGGATTGGTTAACTTTCCAGAATTTCTAAATGTTCTTCCAGAGAATATGTAGGATTAAAAATGGATTTTGGAGGGGCACCTGGGTGGCTAAGTTGGTTGGACATCTGACTGCGACCCAGGTCACAATCTTATGGTTCCTGAGCTTGAGCCCCACATAGGACTCTGTGCTGACAGCTTAGAGCCTGGAGCCTGCTTCTGATTATGTGTCTCCTTCTCTCTCTGCCTCCCCTACTTGCACTCTGGTCTTTCTCATTCTAAAAACTGAATAAGGTTTTTAAAAAAAAATTTACAAAAATGGATTTGGGTCCTTGGGTTCAAGTATAACTGACTTAAGGTGGGGTTTGCCACCCAAATATTTTATACCCTTGATCTCTTCTGGCAGTAAGGATTCCATTAAGAGCAACTGTCTGGGTTTGGTTATACCCATCATAACATCCTTTCGGCCCTTCACTACCCTCCATCTTCATCCAAGCCATTTGTTAAGTGTAAATACTAAGAGCCACAGCTTCCATTTCTTCCTCGATCAGTCTTTGGAATGAATATTCTTTTTTTTTTTTTTAACTTTTCTTTTGCATTTATTTATTTTTGAAATATAGAGACAGAGCACAAGTCGGGGACTGGCAGAGAGAGGAAACACAGAAACAGAAGCAGGCTCCAGGCTCTGAGCTGTCAGCACAGAGCCCGATGTGGGGTTTAAACTCACAAACTGTGAGATCATGACCTGAGTCGAAGTTGGACGCTTAACCAACTGAGCCACCCAGGAGCCCTGGAATGAATATTCTTTACCTGACTTTGCCAACAGGCCTATGGTGTTATGCAAAGACACAAGTACAAGATACACAGTAAGTTATCCCTCTTACTAAACTCACATGCATATATGGTAAAATGCTAATATACAAAATTAATACCCATCACAGGACATCAGCAGTGGAGAAATAGGGAGCACCAGGACATGGCTCCTCCATGGAGACAAACATAGACCAATTTACCTCTCTGAGTGCTCCAAAAGGCAATAAGGAGCCCTAGCACACCCAGGCAAGTACAAATGAAGAAGAGCCACATCAAAGTTTGTGACACTTGCCCAAGACAGCTGCCCACCCTTCCTGACACTCCATGGCAACACTGTGCAAAAACTGTTACCTCTCATCCGGAGACAAACATGTGAGTGACCTGTATGTTCACTGATCTGGCTTGTTTGCAGCTGCCTGAGGGAGTGGTTTCTGTCATGCAGGACATGACAAGCAGACTGAATGACAGCACCTTTTGGATGCACTGTGGTGGCTCCTCAGGCAAAAGGTGAGCATTTGTTTAGACACCGGAGAGACTACAGAGCTGAAGACAACAGAGGAAGGTACCATGGGCGCTAAAGAAGTAACTATACTCTTGTAAACTGGGAAATCACAAAAATTCAGACATTGCAAGTTACTATTTGTGTTCTCCTGTACAAACAAGTTCATAAGCCTGAGCCCAGAGGCAGTTTTCTTTAAATTCACTCATCTCAACAAAGATCACAAGGCCACAAAGAAACAGAAGAACTTGTTCCAATCACAGGAATGAACTATATCTCCAAAACTAACCCTAAATTAATAAGGAAGTATTAATTGTGAGACAAAGAATTCAAGGGGAAAAAAAATCATAAAAATGCCCATGGAGGAAGAAGAGAAAACAGACAGGTAACTAAATGCTAGCATAAAAACTATGCAGGACCAAAATGTAAACCCAAAGAGACAAAGTATAACAATCACCCAGAAATTGGGACCTGAAGTGTAGAATCACTGAATTTAAAAATACACTAAGGAGTCAGCAACAGACTAGATCAAGCAGAAGAAAGTATCAGAGAATCTAAAGACTGTTTTATGAGACTGACCCGCTGCCCACTGCACCAAGACGGCCACTTCTAAAGACTGTTTTAAATTATCTAAGAGAACCACAGAAAAATGTGGAAAATGTCTAGTTCTAGGGACACATGGGACACCTACAAATGGACCAATGTGTACATTAAGGGGACCCCATAAGAAGAGGAGGGTAAAAGGGGGCAGAGAGTTTCCATGAAGAACTAAAGGCTTGTAGTTCGCATGTGTGTGGAAAGAAGAGACAAATTAACAAACTCGGTAAATTCACAGTAGAATAAGTATCAATGGAGGGAGAGAGAGGTTGGTTGGGTGACCAGTATTAAGGAAAGCACTTATGATAAGCACCGCATGTTATATGTAAATGATGAGCCACTGAATTATACTGAAACCAATATCGCACTCTAAGGTAACTAATTAGAATTTAAATAAAAATTGAAGAAGAGAAACAAGACATGAACCCAGTGACGCATTGTAATTAACTTATCAAAACTCACCAGTGACAAGAGAATTTTGAAAAAACATGACAGGGGCACCTGGGTATCCAGTCGGTTAAGCATCTGACTTCAGCTCAGGTCATGATCTCATGGTTCGTAGGTTGGAGCTCCGCATCCGGCTCTGTGCTGACAGCTCGTTCAGAGCCTGGAGCCTATTTCAGATTCTGTGTCTCCCTCTCTCTCTGACCCTCCCCTGCTCACACTGCCCCCCCCTCTCAAAAATAAATAAAAAACATTAAGAAATTTTTAAAAAGCATGACAAAATCAGATATCTTGTACAAGAGAGCTCCTATAAGATTATTAGTGGGATTCTCTGCAGACCTTAAAGAACAGAAAGTATGGAACAATGTATTCACATACTGAAAGATCAAAAAATATCCACCAAGAATACCCTACTTGGCATAACTCTTTTCCACTAATATAGAAATGAAGACTTTGCCAAGTAAATATCTAAGTTTACCAGCAGATCTGCCGTACAAGAAATGTTATGGAAAGTCCTTCTATGGGCACTTGGGTAGCTCGGTTGATTAAGCGTCCAACTTCTGCTCAAGTCATACTCTCACAATTTGTGAGTTTGAGCCCTGCGTCGGGATCTGTGCCTGATGGCTTAGGGCCTGGAGCCTGCTTCAGATTCTGTCTCTCTCAAGAAATGAATACACATTAAAAAAAAAAAAAAAAGTCCTTCTAGTTGAAATAAAAGAATTCTTGAGAATAACTGAAAGAAACTACATGACATCATAAAGCTCTCTGATCAGTATTAATATTTACACAATTACAGAAACTTATAGTGTTGTAACAAGGTAGGACAAGTCACATTTATTTCTGCTATAGACTTTTTCTTAAATAAAAAAAATAAAATCTAGGTAATATATGCAATATAAAAACAGAATTTGTGATATCATCAATATAAAGTGGGTACAGATGTGGAGATGATAAGTAGAAGAGTTTTATATAAAATTGAGAACATCAGCTTAAAATTGTTAGAGGCATGAAGGTAGCTCATTAGGTTAAGTGTCCAACTCCTGATTTCAGCTTAGGGCATGGTCTCACAGTCTGGGAGTTCAAGCCTGGTGTTGAGCTCTGCACTAGCAGCATGTATAATGCTTTGTAATACCTTTAAGACGTTTTAAGTAATCTTTAAGGTAACCAGAATGAATGTACATACAGATAATACATTCACCAATAAATACATGAAGAAATAAATTCTATTATGATAACTCACCTAGACAGGATACAACATTCGCTTACCAATAATCAAGGAAAGAAATGCATACTTGAGTCACAGAGTATGCTTGAGTAATATTGCTACAGACAAATAGATACTTTAATTGGCAAAGGGCATAAACCTGATTCATATTTGAGTTAGACTCACATTGTCCAAAAATGTAATGGGTTGAAAAATGTCACCCTAAGACAAAATACACAGGTAAAAACAAAATCACAATTGAATAATGCCATGGAAAGTTTTATACAAAAGGAGCACATTATTATAGAATTGCAAAAACAGAGTAAGGTAAAATATAACTCGAAAAACTACATAAAAAAATGAAATTACTTAAAGTTTAAAATATATATAAGCTTATTTATTTTAGGCTTCTTTGAGAAGAGAAAGCAAAGACAGGAGGAACAGAGAGACATGGAGAAAGAAAGGATCCCAAGCAGGCTCCACACTATCAGGACAGAGCTCGATGCAGGGGTCTGATTCATGAACCGTGAGATCATGACCTGAGCCCAGGCAGCTCTATGTAGCTATAATTTTCAACTGTGTACCCATGAAAAAGGAACATTTTGAATTATTGGTAGGTCTTCACGGGCAGTAAATAGTATAGAATATTCATTAAAATCAATCATGGAAAGCTCTAATGAAAACTTTTATGAATTAAGCACTTAAGACATTAGAAATGTATTACGTTAATAGGTCCCTCCTATCACACAGAATTTAAGGGTATAATCCATTCTTTATTTTTTGTGTTTATTAAATAATCATTAATAAAATCACCTAGATAGGATACATCATTATTTTTATTTTTTAATGTTTATCTTAGAGAGATAGACAGAGACAGACAGAGACAGAGACAAAGCACAAGCATGGGAGAGGCAAAAAGAGAGGGAGATGCAGAATCTGAAGCAGGCTCCAGGCCGTGAGCTGTCAGCACAAAGCCCGATGGGGTGTTGAATTCACAAACTGGGATATCATGACCTGAGCTAAAGTCTAAAGCTTAACCAACTGAATCACCTTGTGCCCCTATAATCCATTCTTTAGAATCAAGCAAAAAAAAGTCTTAATTCTTTTAAAGTTTATTTTGAGAGAAACAAAAACGAGGACAAGGGGCAGAAAGGGAGAAAATCCCAAGCAGGATCCACACTATGGGTGCAGAACTGGACTCAGGTCTTGAACTCACAAACAAGGAGATCATGATCTGAGCTGAAACCAAGAGTGAGATGTTCAACTCTCTGAGCCACCCAAGTGCCCCAAAACCTTTCATTTCTAAATAAATAAACATCATCAAAATTATAAAATATACCAAGAATCACTTTATAAAATCTTTGGGATTAAATTCAGATACTCTGTGGAAAGTAGAAAAACTAATGATTCATTTTTCCTGAAGTCAAATTACATTTATACTTAAAACTTTACTTCTGAATACAGGAATTTTACTAATTACCTACCATACTTCCTATAAAACACGCACCCATGTCCTATCAGAACTTTGATCTAAAAAAACAAAGGAATCTCATATATAACTAATCACAAACTGAAAACATATGGCAAAGTCACAGTAACATCATATTATATAAGAGAAAATTATAAAATGGTTCAATTAAGAAATAAGGTAACAATTCAGATTTTATTTTAGGCTGTGGCTTTTAACTTGTAAATATTCTAGCTCCTCTATGGCATTAATTTATGTAGAATTCTAGGAAAATAAAAGGTGCTTTAAATTATTCCACCAGTGAGGAATGGAATACATTGAGAGGAAATTTCTTATTTTAATTAATACAAAGAAAATGAACTTTAAAATACTTAAGTATTTTGAGAGAAAGCAAAAGAGCAAGTAGGGGAAGGGATAGAGAGAGAGTGAGACAGAAGCCAAGCAGGTTCTGTGCCGTCAACCCAGAGCCCTATGCAGGGCTTGAACTCGCAAACCCTGAGATCATGACCTGAGCCAAAATCAACAATCGGATTCTTTTTTTTTTTTTTAATTTTTTTAAATTTATTTCTAGGAGAGAGAGAGACAGCGTGAGCAGGGGAGGGTCAGAGAGAGAGAGATACAGACTCTGAAACAGGCTCCAGGCTCTGAGCTGGCAGTCAGTACAGAGCCGACGCGGGGCTCGAACCCACGAACTCCGAGATCATGACCTAAGTGAAAGTCGGAGGCTTAACCGACTAAGCCACCCAGGTGCCCCAACAATCGGATTCTTAACCAATTGGGCCATGCAGGCATCCTAAACTTTTAATTATTTTTGAGAAAGACAGAGCATGAGGGAGAGGGGCAGAGGATCTCAAGTGAGCTCTGTACTGTCAGCAGACAGCCTGATGCGGGCCTCAAACTCACCAACTGTGAGATCATGACTTGAGCTCAACTCAGACACTTAACCAACTGAGTCAACCAGGCAACCCAAGAAATGAACTTTTGAAGTGAAATAAAGGACTAGATTTTCTCATTTTTGAAAGTTGCTTTGTTATCTGATGTATTTACTGGGTCTCTATTTTGTATGATTAAAATGAAAGCCTCCATAATACTGGAAATGATAAATTAGAAAACTTGTGAGATCTACCTCCAGTGTTTCTGGGATTTTTGCACCAAACCCCAAGATGCCCACCATTACCCTGACACACTTCACATGTGAAGCAAAACAGAACTCAGAAATGGATTAGCACAGAGTTCCTCATAAATACAGCAATTTCCCCAAGACCCTGAAAGCAATGCAGAACTGATCAGATTATGGAGGCCCTCACTATGGATGTGAAGGACCTTCAGTGGAACTGAAGGAGAATCCTTAGAGAATATAAGAGTGTGATGTGTTGCGGCGCCTGGGTGGCTCAGTCGGTTGAGTGTCCAACTTTGGCTCAGGTCATGATCTCACAGTTCGTGGGTTCGAGCCCCGCATTGGGCTCTGTGCTGACAGCTCAGAGCCTAGAGCCTGTGTCAGATTCTGTGCCTCCCTCTCTCTCTGATCCTCCCCTGCTCATGCTGTCTCTATCTCTCTCTCAAAAATAAAAAATAAAAATAAATTAATTAAAAAAAAAAGTGTGATGTGTTGGAAAGCAGATGTCCAATGTGAGAGGAAGAGCCCTAAAACTAGCCTTTTCAAACTAATTTCCATTCAAGGAGAGCTGCTTAAACCAGATTTTAAGGTCTATCTTCCTCCTTCATAACTGGACCTCACCTCTGACATCTGCTTCATTCCCATACCTGGGTATGAGGCTTCCTTCTCCTTTCTCTTCACATCCCAGATGTCCTTTTGTTCCAAAAAGATGACCAGGTCTGGCTTTGACACAACAAGACCTGTTTAATTAAAGAAAAAAATGAGTGGGGACGCCCGGGTGGCTTAGTCGGTTAAGCGTCCGACTTTTGCTCAGGTCATGATCTCGCGTTTCATGGGTTCGAGCCCCGCGTCGGGTTCTGTGCTGACTGCCAGCTCAGAGCCTGGAGCCTGTTTCAGTCTGTGACTCCCTCTCTCTCTGACCCTCCCCTGCTCACGCTGTCTCTCTCTCTCTCTCCTAGAAATAAATAAAACATTAAAAAAAATTAAAAAGAAAAAAAAGAAAAGAATTGAGTGTTGCTGGAGATTCTAACTTCTGATCCACTATTGTGCTTAATAGAGAAGAGAGGACATAGGAGAATTGTAGAAAATAATTTCCCAAATGCTGTGGTCCAGCAATCCCTTAAGAACACACAGGAGGAATTTTCCATGTTCAGATCATGACCTCCCCTTCTGAGTATTACCACGAAAATAATGAGTAGAAATTGGTATTTAAGATGTCAGAAATGCCATTTTATGCCACTCAACATTTAGAATGGCCATTAATCTAAGAAATGCTGATGTTACCCTAAGGAAGGGGAAGCTAAAGCTGAAAAGGAAACACCAGAAAGATTTTTCTCTACGTCTACAAACCCCTACTTCTTTCCCTGACTCCAGGAATCTGAATTGCAGTCATGCAAAGTGGAAGATTCCAAGAGACAGTCTTTAAAGGAAGGAACAAAACCCTGAGTGTGATTTGGGAAATCTGGAAGGAGTTATCCTCACCCAAGAAGAGGAGGTGTCCATAGTTGTCTAACATCACATCCCTGTACAGATCCCGCTGACTGTGGTTCAGGCATCCCCACTCCTCCTGAGAGAATTCTATGGCCACATCCCTGAAGGTCAGCTGTCCCTGCAATAAACAACACAGTTACCAAGTAGCCATAGGCAGCATTCATAATGGTATGAAAAACAGAGGGAGTTAAAGTCACCAGCTGAACCCCAAGACCTGATCTTCACTGCTTACGTGCTTGTGCCCACCAACCTTAGTCACATATTTTAACCTCTTCTTCCCACCTTATCTTTTACTTCAGGCAAAACACCCCACAGGCATAGTCTCCTGTGATGGAAACAGAAATCATCCAGCAAAAAGTAATGACTGCCCTGAGGAAGAGCATGGATTGGCTCAGTTTGAGACTAACCCGTGACTCACACCTAAGCTAATGGATAACAGAGTAAACCATGGAGTGAGTAGTTACCTTCACCTCGTTTTATATATATATATATATACTTTTTTTAAATGTTTATTTCTTTGAGAAAGCATAAGTGGGTATGGGGCAAAGAGAGAGAATTCTAACAGGTTCCGCACTCAGAGTAGCGCCTGGCTTGAGGCCTGTTCTCAGGACTTTTAGATCATGACCTGAGCCTAAATCAAGAGCCAGATGATCAATGGACTGAGCCACCCAGGAGCTCCCTTCTACCTCATTATAATACTAAAATCTCCACTCAAGGAGGAGGACATATCTCATTTACTATGAAATATACAGAGTATGTATGAAACTGTTCTCTTAAGGCTCACGTGTAACCTTATACTCCACTCTACATAAGATGATGGTCTGCCCTTTCTAAATATCCACCTTAACCTTAAATGAAAGGACACCATTCCCCTTTCCTCCAGGAGTATCTGCTTTGGAAGTTACTTCCTGTGATCTCCTTATTTCTTGTAAATCATTTTCCTTTGTCTCACATCCTCACCTGGTATAGTTTGTGATTCATTAAGGACTGAACTCCTGTTAGTTCAGTTATATTAGGAGAACTAGTTCTGACTTAGGTGATTTTCCTGCCTTATGAGATAACATTATTTATAAACCAGTATTATGTTCTAATATATTCTTTAACTTTGAGGTAAGAACCTTTATAAATACTGTGTTCATTCAAGAGAATTTGTAAAATGAAGGCATCAACACAGTCATATATATTTTTGAATACTATATTTACATCATACAGTGCATGTGGTTCTTAAGTGGAAAGTTTTGGTGAGTTACAAATGTATTTAGCATATTCTAATGTGAATTAGAATTTCACAGCACCACATAGGAGATCTTGTTAAAATGGAGATTCTGTTCAAGGAGTTCTGGGATGGGGTAGGTGTCTACATTTCTAACAAGGCATTAGTCTATGGGCCAAGGGATATATATTTCATTTTTAAATTATTTTTTTGTAATGTTTTTTATTTATTTCTGAGAGAGAGAGACAGCGTGAGCAGGGGAGGGTCAGAGAGAGAAGGAGACACAGAATCCGAAGCAGGCTCCAAATTCTGAGCTGTCAGCACAGAGCCTGACTCGGGGTTCGAACCCACGAACCATTAGATCATGACCTGAGCCGAAATCAGACTTAACCGACTGAGGCAACCAGGCAGGAACTCTTGGAGGACTTGGAACTGGATGGGTTTTACTGCAATTAGAGGTTCTATTAGAAAAGTAAGAAAGGAAACAAGTTTTTCCAAGCATTTACTGGTTAGTAGAGAGCATCTAACAGTTTCTCATAAATTCATGGATAATAATCTAAGAGAACAAATTATTCTTCTATTTTTAGTGAATATTTTGTCAAACATCCAGGACTTGGTAGGGATCAAGTTTAACACAGGAATCAGACCTAAAGTTAACCTAAAATGACATACAGGTCAGTATATAGTGGGGACCCTAAAGCAATGTTTTTAACAGGTGTCATACCTGAATAAAACTATGGAAAGAAGTAGGTATGCATACAAAATTAATTTACCTTTATAGAGTCCATGCTTATATCCATAAATATTAAAAGAAGTTGTATAGGGGCGCCTCGGTGGCTTAGTTGGTTAAGCGTCCGACTTTCGCTTAGGTCATGATCTCGCGGTTTGTGGGTTTGAGCCCCGTGTCGGGCTCTGTGCTGACTGCCAGCTCAGGGCCTGGAGCCTGTTTCGGTCTGTGACTCCCTCTCTCTCTGACCCTCCCCTGCTCACGCTGTCTCTCTCTCTCTCCTAGAAATAAATAAAACATTAAAAAAAATTTTTTAAAAAATGTTATTTCTGACCTAGAATGATGAGGGATACGATCAGAAAAATTTTCACCTTTAGCACAGAAGACTGACACAGAGTTGTATAATTTTGATAAGTATCAAATAAAGGCTGGTTCTGACATTCCTTTTTTTTTTTTTTTTTTTTAGAAGTTTATATTGAGAGAGAGAGCGAGCATGGGTAAGCATGGTGTGATAGGGGGAGAGGCAGAAAGAGGGAGAGAACCCCAACCAGGCTCCATGTTGTGACTGGGCCACCCAGGTACTCTGGTTGCTGCATTTTTATAAGGTCTCGTGACTTCCAGCACATCTCACCACTGCTTAATGTGGAACTGAATGATGAGCTCCAGAGAAATCTTGCAGGAGTCGTCTTACAAGTAGAAACTGAAAGAAACATTTGTGTTTGAATACTCCATGCACCTACCCTCCCCCTTGAACGTAGAAGCTCCATGCAGCCAAAGTACAGTTCTTTCTGCCCACGGGTCCTGGCCCTGTGCTACTTCGATAAACTATTTGGCACCATACAAGAATGGTCCTGACCATGGTACTTCATGATCCCATAACATAGTGTTTCTTTGAAAGCTTTTGTAAAATTATTTTTTAAATTTTTTCTTTATTTTTTATTGAGAGGGCGCAGGTGAACAAGGGTGCAGAGAGAGAAGGAGAGAGAGAATATGGGGGGGAGAGGAGGGAGGGAGAGAAAAAGACAGAGGAGGGAGGGAGAGAAAAAGACAGAGGAAGGGAGAGAGAGAAAGAGACAGAGGAAGGGAGAGAGAGAGAGAGATGGAGGAAGGGGAGAGAGAAAGAAGGAGGAAGAGAGAGAGAGAGATGGCTCCTGTTCACTTGATTTGGGGCTCCTGCTCAGGAACAGTGAGATCAAGACCTGACCTTAAGTCAGATGCTTAACCTACTGAGCCAGGCAGGTGTCCCTCATTAAAAGCTTTTGTTTCATTCATCTTTTATACAGTTTTATTTTGGGATTTTAAGACATGCAAACCTGTTAATTATGTGATTCTTCTTTTTTTTTTTCTGAAACTACATTGAAGTAAATAGAGTGTGTTTGTGTCATGACTTTAAGTGCGGGTGGGGAGGGGGAGTAGAAATAAAAGAAGTTTCTACAGCGATTTTCATATGTTAAAGAAGACTCATAAGATACTGGAAGTCTGACTATTGTAAAGCTAAGCTTGCTTTTTGCCTCTAGAAAAGCACTAACATTAAAGCAGCTGTGAATTCCTTGACGAATACCTTCCTCTGCCAGTCTCAAGTATTTTTCAATGGGTTGCAAGTTGTAAGAAAATTTAATTTTACCTATTTCTCTTGCTTTTATTTTCCTCAGAAACTCCAAGGAAGGGGTGCCTGGGTGGCACTATCAGTTAAGCTTCAGACTTTTGAATTCGGCTCAGGTCAAGATCTCTTGATTTGTGAGTTCAAGCCCCATGTCCCCCTCAGTGCTGACCCTGTGGGGCTTCCTTGGGATTTGTGTGCTTACTCTGCAACTCTTCTGCTCTAGCTCTCTCTCTCTCAAAATAAATAAGCAAACCTAAGAAAAAACTACAAGAAAAAATATATATACACATATATATACATACAAGGAAAGAGAAATTAGGAGAAAGAAGTTTCCAGTTTAAAGGTGATGCTGTCTGGAAATCGCTCAGGGAATCTGCTTAAAATCATTACAACTGATAAGAAGGAAAATATGAACATTACAGGGGAGAAATCTGTCAAGGGCACAAAGCCAAGTAAAAGAAGGTAACGTCAGCTGTAAGGAAACAAAGCGATCTCAGTGCCTGAGGCACACCCCAGGACACAGGACCACCGGTGTGTTCTTGTGACCCCCAAACAGCAAGTCAGAATAGAAGCAACTTTGAGGATGCAGTGGATTTATTCAGCCTTCAGTCACATAAAGTTTCCATGTCTTGTAATATCTACAATATTTTCAAATAGCTTTTCCATATCCTAATGAGCAGGAACATTCCAGGTAATTCTGTGCCTCATATCCATCTTATGTATTTACGCATTTTCACAATCCTATTCTACCCAGAGAAAACATCCAAATCAGACATAAATGGGAACTGTTTTCCGAGAGTGCAAGTCGAGGACCAGACTCCTCAGTAACAGGAACTTTGACTCAATGCTCTGCCCACTGGATCTGTCACAAAGGGAATATTTCCAATACTTGTAAAAATTTAATTCACAGGGACAATTGTTGTTGCCCTACTGGAAGGCAGGTTGGAGAGAAGGAAGAGGAATCTCTGGGATACAGGGGAGGAGTGTCCTAAACACCTAGCCTTGAAAATTATTTCTGAAAAAGTTAAATATTATGTGGAAACATAAAGCAGAAGCATCAGAACTGAAAAAGAAAAAAAAATCATTGGCATTTTTTAAAAAATTGGTTTAGAGAGAGAATGTGTGTGTGCGTGCAAATGGGGGACAAGGACGGAGGGAGAAAGAGAAAATTTTAAGTAGGCTCCAGGCTCAGAAGAAGCCCTGATGCAGGGCTGGAGCACAGGTCCCTGGGATCATGGCCTGAACCTAGAGTCTGATGCTCAAATGGCTGAGTCACCCAGGTGCCCTGAGATTCCTACAAGCATGGAATTTCCTGAGAAAAAAATGACAGGGCCTCCGGCCAGGCCCACAAGGCTTACCTGCGAACTAGCCATTTCTTCTTTCACCTTCTGGTCTAGATTTGCTTCTCAGAAGATCTTTGTGGAAAACCCCAGCTGAAGTAGGAGAAAATGTCTGTGAAGCCACCAACACAGCCTCTTCCCCAGTAAGCTGCTTGCCTGCAGGCAGGAATTTGAAATGCAGAGAAGGCCCAACTTCCTAGTCCTTTGTGTCAGGAGCTATTCACAAACTGTGAGCTCCTACTTGGGAACCAATCCCTGAGTTTCCCTTCTCTGCTTTCAGGGGGCCTCCCCTCTCACAGAAGCCACAAATTCTCCTTGGGCGTTTTGTAGAAAACGTGTGCTACCGGACTTGACCCTCCCCAACTCCTGTACTGGAGACCTGTTACCTCTCCTTGAAAAAAGCCTGCACTCAACTCTCATAAATTAATGGGAAGCCTTTCTGCTTAACCCTGGGCCTCACTTAGAATTATAATAGAAAAAGATAAGATTCAGTAGGCAGAAAGGGAAAGATTAGGACCTGAGGTCCCTGGGTGGGGAAAAACACATTTTGGAACAATGCTGGGAGTGTCTGATCTCAGCAATACCCACCTAGGTTCCTCTAAAGAATGTAACAGACACCACCTACTCCCCCTCAGGTTTCCTACAGTAATTTGACTAAAGACAAATTCTAAAATCTTTTTTTTAACGTTTTATTTAAGACAAATTCTACTAAAGACAAATATTTTTCGCTTCTGTATGATAAGGTTGGAGCTTTGATAAAAGAATTTCCTTCATTTATTACAGTCCTAATGGTTTTCTGGCAAAGGAATCCTCAAACGTTTATTAATATTTGAGGCCTGGTTAAATATTTCTCAGATTCACTTCATTGAGCAATTCTGTTTTTATGAAAATACTGCTGTTCTCTTGGAGTTCGACTGCTCAGTGAAGGACCCCTCAAAGGGATACAGCTTACCACTTTTTTCTTCATTTTTTTAATCTCTGATTTTCAGAAATAGTTGACTGAAAGGTCAATGTAATCCTGTTGTCAAAATCATACAAATAAGTATTTTCAGCATGGAGCAGGTCACTTTCCAGATTTTCCAAGTTTTTGTTTTGCACATATGTACATTTGACCATTTGATTTGCTTAGAGAAACACACCACTTCGCAGAAGTAGCAGAGTTAGGGGGTTTTCTGAAATGTTTTATATCTTTCACCATTTGGGGCCATGACAATCTTATAATGGGCAGTTGTCTCCCTTTAGATATGACCTTCATAATATCTTTGATGCCCTTCTCTCTTCCCAACATTGTTCCAGTCTGTCATTCAGTATACAGGCTCAAGGGTACTATGTTTATGTCTACCCACTGACATTCTTTGGAAAGAAGTTTCTATGTACATCTTTGGAAGGAAGCTCTGGGTGCCATTTGAAGATACAGGTAAAAGATAATGAATAAAAGTAAAATCATTCCACTTTCTACTGTCTTAGGAATACAATTAAAATTTCTTATACACAAAACTAAAATCAGAGAACATTAACTTCTGGAAAAATGAATTATTAGCTTTTCTATTTTTCTTCTTTTCTTAGAATGTACCTGAATTTAATCCTAAAAACTTTTTTGTAAAGTGATTATTGGCATATTTTACAACTTTGATGGTGTTGGTTTATTAGAAATTAAAGGTTTAGGGGAACTTAGCTCAGAGTTTTGAGCATCTGACTCTTGATTTTAGTTCTGGACATGATCTCATGGTTTGTGAGTTTCAGCCCCACATCCAGTGTGCATGGACAGCATGGAGCCTGCTTGGGATTTTGTCCCTCTTTCTCTGCCCCTCCTCCACTCTATCTCTCTCTGTCTCAAAACAAACCAAAAAAAAAAGAAAGAAAATAAAGAATGAAAGCTTTTGTTTGCTTAATTCTAAAGAATGGATTATAAAAAAGAATGGATTATACCCTTAAATTCTGTGTAATATGAGGAATCTATTAACAAAATAGATTTTTAATGTCTTTTAAGTGCTTCATTCATAAAAGTTTTCATCAGAGCTTCCCATGGTTGATTTTATGGATATTCTTTACAATTTTACTGTCCATGCAGACATGCCAATAATTCAAAATGTTCCTTTTTTCATGGATACACAAGCACAGTTTAAACTTACAACAACAGGGACTTCTGGGTGGCTCAGTCAGCTAAGTGTCCAACTTTGGCCCAGGTCATGATCTCATGGTTCATTGAGTTTGAGCCCTGTGTCAGTCTCTGTGCTGACAGCTAAGAGGCTGGAGACTGCTTTGGATTCTGTGTCTCCTTCTCTCTGTACTGTCTTCCATTTGTGCTTTACCTCTCTTCTCAAAAATTAAAGAAAATTTTTTAATTGAAATAATAGCTACATATGAGCACCTAGGCTGCTCAGTGAGTTAAGTGTCTGACTCTATTTCGGTTCAGGTCATGATCTCACTATTCATGAGTTGGAGTCCTGCTGCAGGCTCTGTGCTGACCCTGCAGAGCCTGCTTGGGATTCTCTCTCTCTCCCTTCCATGCCTGTGCTCTCTGCCTCTCAAAATAAATAAACTTTAAAATTATAGTAGGTTTCCTTTAAGTAATTTATCACTTTTTTTTTTTAATATAGTATTTTGGGGTTATATTTTGTCCTGTTTTTTTTTTTAATGTTTTATTTATTTCTGAGAGAGAGATATATAGCATGAGCAGGGGAGGGTCAGAGAGACAGGGAGATACAGAATCTGAAGCAGGCTCCAGGCTCTGAGCTAGCTGTCAGCATAGAGCCCGACACGGGGCTCGAACCCTCGAACTGTGAGATCATGATCTTAGCCAATCATGACCTTAGCCAAAGTCGGACGCTTAACCGACTGAGCCACCCAGGCACCCCTGGTTTTACAATTTCATAATAGCATACTTCCTTTTGTATTGAACTTTCCACAGCATGATTTTGTTTTTATGGTAACAATTTTCAACTCATTATATTTTTGGACAATGTAAGTATAACTCAAATATGAATCAGCTTTATGCCCTGTGCCAATAAAATCATCTATGTAATTGTAGAAAAATTACCCAAGCATACTCTGTGACTCACCTTGTGTATTTCTTTACTTGGTTAGTGGTCAGTGAATGTTTTAGCATGTCTATGTGAATTGTCATAATAATATAATTAATTTCATCACCTACTTATTAGTGAATATATTGTTTGTTTGTATTTTCACTATGGTTTCCTTAGAGATTACTTAAAATATCTTAAAGGTATAACAAACCATTATACATGCTGCTGGCACATACCTTGAACTCACAAAAGGTGAGACCATGTCCAGGCTAAAATCAAGAGTTGGACCCTTAATCAACTGAGCCACCTAGCCACCCCTACATAGCTATAATTTTAAACTGTGACTATGTACCCATGAAAAAAAGGAGAATTATTGGCATGTCTTCATGGACAGTAAAATTATAAAGTATAATTCATAAAATTAGACATAGAAAGCTCTAATGAAAATTTTAATGAAGGAAGCACTTGAAAGACATTACAAAATGTATTATGTTAATAGATCCCTCCTATTGCCCAGAATTTAAGGGCATAATCCATTTTTTAGAATCAAGCAAATAAAAACCTTTTTTTGTTTTGTTTTAAACGTTAACATTTTTATTTTTTTTTTTAATATTTTCATTTATTTCTAGGAGAGAGAGAGAGAGCATGAGCAGGGGAGGGTCAGAGAGAGAGGGAGTCACAGACTGAAACAGGCTCCAGGCTCTGAGCTGGCAGTCAGCACAGAGCCCGACACGGGGCTCGAACCCACGAACCGCGAGATCATGACCTAAGCGAAAGTCGGACGCTTAACCGACTAAGCCACCCAGGCGCCCCAAAAACCTTTCTTGTTAAGTTTTTTTTTTAAGTGTATTTTAGAAGAGGTAGAGAGTGAGTGAGAGTAAAGGAGAGACAGAGAAAGAGGGAGAGAACCCAAGCAGGTTCCGTGCTGTCAGTGAAGAGCAGGACTCGGGGCTCAAACGCATAAACCATGAAATCATAACCTGACTTAAAATGAGTCCAGCACTCTGAAAGACACCCAGGCACCCAAAAACTTTCATTTCTAATAGACAAACACATCTTGTATGCCAACAATCACTATAAAAAAATCTGTTGGATTTAATTCAGATACATTCTGAGGAAAGTAGAAAAACTGATTCATTTTCCTGAAGTAAAATTACACTTACATTTGAAACCCTTTCTCTAAGTATAAGAAGTTTACTAATTATCTACCTCACTTCTTATAAAACACATGCCTGTGTCATATCAGAACATTTGATCTCATAAGTCATAAAGGAATCTCATACATAACTACTCAAAGTGAAAGCATATATGAAAAAGTCACAGGAACTTCATATTATATAAGACAAAATTATAAAATGATTCAATTTTTTTTTTATAATTAACATTTATTCATTTTTGAGAGACAGAGAGTGACAGAGTACAAGTGAGGGAAGCGCAGAGAGAGAGGGAGACACAGAATCCAAAGCAGCCTCGAACTCAAGAACCATGGTGACCTGAGTCAAAGTCAGATGCCCAACTGACTGAGCCACCCAGGAGCCCCTTAAATGATTCGATTGTTATGAAATGAGGTAACAATTAAGACTTTACTGTAGATTGTGAATTTTAAATTCTTACTGTTCTATCTCCCTCATGCCATTACCTTATGTAGTAATTCTGGGAAAATAATAGGTGTTTTAAGTTATTTCACCATTGAGGAATAAAACACAAAGTAGAAATTTCTTATTTTAGTCACACATTCAGTTTTGGGGAGGAAGACTTTATTAATTATAAGTGAAAAGGAATAAAAGGAATATAACAATTATAGTTTATATATAATAGTTTTATTATGTATATCAGTTTCAGACAACAAAACAACACTAGTAAGTGCACTTAATATTTTTCTATGAGAAACCACTCAGTATTTTCTAGAATGGCTAAAATGAAGAAAATAGGATAACAGCAAATTTCAGTGAAAATAATAAGGAATTAGAATTCTATTGCTGATAGAAGATTAAAAAGTACATTCATTTTGGAAAACTATTTGGTGGTGACTTATGAAAATTAACTTTCCTACTAAACAGGGTTATTTTGCCATCCCAAAATATCTCTCTTTGGCATAAGGGTTATTTTAAAGAAACAGACAAAGGAATAGCTTGGATAACGAGTATGTTTGCTTTTGAAAGAGACATTTGCATGTATCAGGGAAAGTTCTATTTGTAAGGGTGTCTCCTTCTGTGTAGCAGAAAGAGGGGGAATGTTTAAATCTCCAGAAACTCTGATCAGTGGAGAAGGCATGGATTTTAATATGGACAACAACCATAGCCATGGTTAGTTTTCTTTCTGATCACTTCTCCAAATGCTTCCCAATAGGCTCACGTGTGGCGTGTCAAAAACCATCATCACCTGTGCCCTCCCCCCAGAGCCCGTCAATTAGTGTGGGTGGAAACAACAATGTTGTTTTAATTAAGTATTCCAGGTGATTCTAAGTGAGGCCAGGGTTCAGGAGGAAGGCTTCCTATTAATTTATGAGAGGGAAGTGCAGGCTTTGGCTCACGGGGAGGCAACAGTGTCTCATCTACATGAGTCTGAGATGATGAGGTCCCCACAGCTTGCTCTTCCTGCATTAGTTGAATTTGTGAGCCTCTGTGGGAGGGGAGCCCCCTGAAAGAGAAGGGAAACTCAGACATTGGCCTCTATTAGGAACTCATAGGGTTTTTGTGTTTTTTTTAATGTTTAGTTTTTGAGAAAGAGGGAGAGAGTGAGAATGAGAGCAAGCTAGCTAGCAGGGGAAGGGCAAAGAGAGAGGGAGATACAGCTGGCTGTCAGCACAGAGCCTGACACAGGGCTTGAACCCATGAACCGTGAGATCATGACCTGAGCCGAAGTTGGATGCTTAACAGACTGAGCCACCAAGGTGCCCCAACTGTATTTATTTTGAGAGAGACAGTGACAGCACGAGTGTAGGAAGGGCAGAGAGAGAGGGACAAAGAGAATCCCAGGCAGGTTTCAGCACATACATGACCCAGCATGAAACTTGACCTGGGCCTCAAACTCACAAAACTAGGAGGGCAAGACCTGATCTGGAACTTAGAGCCAGATGCTTCCCTGACTGATCCACCCAGGTGCCCTTATTTGTGCATTTTCATAATCTTGTCTACACAGAGCTGCTAGAGCATCCCCATGGAAACTAAATTGAGGAGGAAAGCTGGGAAACACAAATAAAAAGGGCCAGCCAGATGTCCAAGGCTGGATACTCCCCTTGCATGCTTTTGGCTTCTATAATCTTGTCTGCTTCTTGCATCAGCCAGCAGCCAGGAACCAGAAGCTTGATTATACTATCCCACCCAACTTGGAAGTGCATTTATATAAAAGATCAGTAAAACCTGAACCAGATGCTCAGCCTTTAGAGGTGACTCCACTGGGCCATTACAGATGCAAAGTAAACAGCCTTTTCTGATTCCCTGAGTACTTGTCACTGGTCTCTTCCTGGGGGCTGAGTATTTGCTGTAACAAAATAAGAATTGTTTTCCTTGACCTAAATCCCAAGACCAGACCCCATCAGCAATAGGAATCTTGGACATAAGAAATTCCCCTGTGGATCTGTTACAAAGGGAAATTTTTCATACTTGCAGGAAATTAATTCAGAATGCGAGTTGTTGACACTGTATTGGAAGCCAGGTTGGAGAGTGTAGGTGGTTGGTTGGAAGCTAGGTTGGTTATAGGGGAGGAGTGTGATAAAGCCCTGACCTTGAGTATCGTTTCTGAAATGGTTTTTTAAAAATTAGGTGAAAACATGAATCAGAAACATCAGAAGTAGAGGAACCCACATTTGCAATTTCAAAATGCATAGAATTTTAGAGAAAGAGATGAAAAGACCTTTGACCTGTTACACCAGGCTTACCTGAGAACTGGCCTTTTCTTCTTTCACCTCCACCTCTAGATTTCTTTCTCAGAAGATATTTGTGGAGAAATCACAGCTGCATCAGGAGAAAATGCCATCAAAGCCACCAGCAGGCCATCTTCACCTGTAAACTACTCACAGGCAGAACTTTGAAATGCAAAAAAGGACCAATTTCCTTTTGAGTTTTTTGAATCTGGAGCTTTTCAGAAACTATGAGCTCATGGGGCACCAGGGTGGCTCAGTTGGTTAAGCTTCCAACTTTGGCTCAAGTTCAAGCCCCATGTGAGGCTCAGTGCTGACAGCTCAGAGCCTGGAGTCTGTTTCAGATTCTGCGTCTCCTTCTCTCTCTGACCCTCCCCTGCTCACGCTGTCTCTCTCAGAAAAAAAAAAAAAGTCAAAAACAAAACAAAATAAATACACTTAAGAAATTGCACAAATAGACACAATGGATATGAGGTCTAGAATAAGTAGGAAAGCTCTCAAAATATAGGGGACTCCTGCTCTTTTTTTTTTTAATTTTCAATGTTTTATTTATTTCTGAGAGAGAGAGACAGTATGAGCAGGGGAGGGTCAGAAAGAGAGGGAGACACAGAATCTGAAGCAGGCTCCAGGCTCTGAGCTGGCTGTCAGCACAGAGCCCGACTCGGGGCTCAAACGCACAAGACATGAGATCACGGCCTGAGCGGAAGTCAGATGCTTAACTGACTGAGCCACCCAGGTGCCGCGAGTCTTGCTCTTTTGAAACTGAAAAAGATCCACTATTTAAAATATCATAGATATTACAGGACATGGAAAGTATATGTGATGTAACTTTCTATAAATCTACTCTATCCTCATAATTGGAGTTACATTCTGATTTTTTTCTTTTGGGGCCACAAGAACATACCAGTAATAACAGATGTTTTTGTGTGCCTTAGGTACTGATATAAATTTGTTTCCTTATAGCAGGATGTTAACTTCTAGTATTTGGCTTGGTGCCTTTGCCACATTTCTCCCCTGGTGTAAAGTTCACATTTTGCTCCTCATCATTTGTAAGACTTTTAGGGGAATTAACGAAATGATGTGCAGAAACTGGAAACTTTTGAGTTTGTCTTGCTTGTAGTTTTTGGTGCAGAAAACAAAAGCAAAAGAAATGTAGATAAAATTAACTTTCCCTGGGTTTGTAGCATCTTGATAAATACTTCAGACTGGCAGAGAATGACTCTCCTCTAGGAATTCCCAAGTGCCTTTTTTTTTTTTAAATATACAAATACTCATTTTCATGCTTTGTTTTTTTTTTAATTTTTTAAATTTTTTTTTTTTATGTCTGAGAGAGAGAGAGACAGCGTGAGCAGGGGAGGGTCAGAAAGAGATGGAGATATACAGAATCTGAAGCAGACTCCAGGCTCTGAGCTAGCTGTCAGCACAGAGCCCGATGTGGGGCTTGAACCCACTAACCGGGAGATCATGACCTGAGCCGAAGTCGGACGCTTAACCGACTGAGCCACCCAGGTGCCCCAGAATTCCCAAGTGCCTTAATTTAATGTTTTGTTAGAGGTAAAGGGTTCCTTTACCTTGACAATAGCCAGACTTGCAAGATACTATTAGTTTTCTTTAACATGTGAAAATCCCTTTAGAAACTTCATCTTTACTCCCCAAATAAAAAGCATATAATCATTGGTTTCTCAAAATGACAGTGTAGATCTTTCTACCAAGGAATCCACATGCTTTGGTAAAAACAGCTTTTTGCACCAAAAATATCTCAAGAATACTTTTTGGGCCCTCCCAGTCTACCACATCACATCACTTTCCACTGGACAAGGAATGGCTCACCTTTCTGTTGTAAGGATACTGACTTGTGGGAGTGGAGATTCTAAATTAGACCTCCATCAGGCATGTTTTTAATTCATCCCACATCAGGTCACAGGAATACCCATTTACTTCCTTATATTTTCAGAAAATGAAAACAATGACATGTTTGAGGGCCTTAAAACCATGAAATATAATAGAGTCATAACTAGAAACTACCCTAGGTGAGGAAATTTGATTTGCAGCCAATAAGGAGATTCAAGAGAATAACTTTCAAAGCAGAGACTCAGAGAGGCAGGGGAAATGGTTTCCTTTTATTTAGGGTTAGGGTGGACATTTAGAAAGTGCCATCTTTTTTTGTTTTAGAGTTTTATTTATTTTGGTAGAGCAAGCATACACATGAGCAGAGGAGGGGCAGAGAAAGGAAGAGGGAGAATCTCAATCGGACTCTATTCTGTCAGGGGAGAGCCCCATAGAGAACTCAATCCTGGGAACCCTTGAGATCATGACCAGTGCTGAAATCAAGAGTCAGATGCTGAACTGACTGAGCCACCCAGGTGCTCTGAGGCCTGTTATCTGGGCTTAAGGTCACACATGCACCTTAAGAGAACAGTTCCATACATAACTTTGTATGTTCAGCAAATGAGGTGGCAGTTTTAGTATTATAAGGTAAAAAAATAACTTGGTCACTCCATGGGTTGCTCCTTGGGTCATCTGCAGAGGTATGAGTCAGAGGTTAAACTCAGATTTGGCAGGCTCAGACTCTTCCTTGGGGCAGTCATTACCTTTTGTTGGATACTTTCTGTTTTTACCACAGGATACTATTCCCATGGGTGTTTTGCCTTAGGTAAAAGATAAGGTGGAAAGAAGTAAAATGAGGGACTAAGGTCAGTGAATACAAGCAGGTAAGCAGTGAAGGTCAGGTCTTGGGGTCCAGCTGGTGACATTAACTCCCTCTTGCATCTTAGGTACCATTATGACCTCGGCCTATGTCCACTTGGTAACTGTGTTATTTATTGCAGAGACCACTGACATTCAGGGATGAGACCACAGAATTCTTCCAGGAGGAGTGGAGGTGCCTGAACCAGAGTCAGCAGGAACTATACAGGGATGTGATGTTAAAGAACTATGGACACCTCCTCTTCTTGGGTGAGGATAACTCCTTCCAGATTTCCCAAAATGCACTCAGGGGTTTTGTTCCTTTCTTTGAAGACAATTCCTTGGAAGATTCCTTTTTATGTGAGTGGAATTCAGGTTCCTGCAGTAAGCAAAAAAAGTAGGGATGTGTACATATAGAGAAAAATCTTCCTGTTGTTTCCTTTCAGCTTTAGCTTCCCCTTTCTTAGGATAATGTCATCATTTCTGTAGATTAATGGCAATTCTAAACTTTGAGTGGCATAAAATGGTATTTCCCATGTCTTAAATACCAATTTTGACTCATTGATGTTGTGGTGGTGATAAAGTTTTGGGGTGATGGTGGTCCAGAGCTGATGGCCAAGAAAGAATTCTTGAAGACATCTTTGATCAAAAAAGGTGATTTTATTAAAGCACAGGGATTAGACCCGTGGGCAGAATAGCTGCCCTGGGGTTGTGATGGTAACTCATTATACACCTTCAGGTTGAGAGGGGATGAAGGATAAAGTCTCTAAAGAATTTTGGAAGCAAGTTTTCAGGACTTTGAGGGGCTACCTGTTGCTAAGGAAACACCATTTATTACTGTTTAGTAAAACCTCAGTCATGAGCCCCTTCAGATGTATATCAGGAGTCATAAGCTTGGAGCAGAATTGCCAGGATATATCTTGGGGCAGTTGAGATAAAGTAAGTAGATTTACAGGATTCTTGAGGTTGAGATAATCTTAAACTAATATTCTTTTTTGACCCCAGCAAAGTGTCATTATCGAGGCAGCTAGCTCCTAGAGGAAGGTTACTCTGCCAATTTCTTTAAAAAAATTGTTCTTTAATGTTTTAATTTTGAGTGTCAGAGAGAGAGGGAGACACAGAATCTGAACCAGTCTCTAGGCTCTGAGCTGTCAGCACAGAGCCGGACACGGGGCTCAAACTCACGAACTGTGAGATCATGACCTGAGCTGAAGTCGGATGCTTAACCAACTGAGCCATGCAGGTGTCCCTATGCTGTGTGATATTATCAACCTCTCCTATTCTTTAAGGATTCTCCTTCACCTGCAGTGATGACCCATCACATCCACAGTGAGGGGCCAGGAGGCTCCCCTGGGAGTGCGGGGGCCTCCATAATCTGAGAGCTTCTCCATTGTTTTGAGGGCCACTGAGGAAATCTCTGTATCTGACGATCTTTATGCTAAGTCATTACTAAATTCTGTTTTGCTTTGTGTCATAAGTGTGTCAGGGTATTGGTGGCCATATTGGGTTTTGGTGCAGAAACCTCAGGAACAATGGAGAAAGTTTTCACGTTTTCTGATTTATGCTTTCCAAAGTTATAGAGGGTTTAATCCTAATCATACAAAACTGAGACTCAACAATTTCCTAACAAAGCAACTCCCTAAAATTTATTTCACTTCCAAAGTTCATTTTTCTTTGTATTAACTGAGGTTAAAAATTTCCTCTTTATGTGTTCCATTCCTCCATGATTAAATAATTTAATGTATCTATTTGTATCCTAGAATTTCTACAGAAATTAATGCTAGGGGAGGTAGAACATTTAGAACTTGAAACATGCAGCCTGTCATCAATTTTTGTTATTTTAGCCATTCATAAATGCATAATTTTATAGTTTTATCGTGGATGATATGAAGTTGTTACTTTTTCATATGTGTTTTCACTTTCTGCCTAGTTATATATGAGATTCATCTCCAAATTTTTATTTATTTTTTTAAAGTATATTTATTTTGAGAGAGAGAATCCCAAGTAGGCTCCACTCTGTAAAGCAGAGCCCAACATAGAGACATGGGGCTGGAACTCACAAAACATGAGATCATGATTTGAGCTGAGACCAAGAGGCAGATTCTAACTAACTGAGCCACCCAGTCGCCCCTCATCTCTGAATTTTTAGAACAAAAGTTCTGATATGATGTGGGCATGTTATAAGAAGTGAGGTAGAGGGGTGCCTGGGTGGCTCAGTAGGTTAAGCGTCCAACTTTGGCTCAGGTCATGATCTCACGGTTCGTGGGTTCGAGCCCCGCATCAGGTTCTGTGCTGGCAGCTCAGAGCCGGGAGCCTGTTTCAGATTCTGTGTCTCCCTCTGTCTCTGCCCCTCCCCTGCTCATGCTCTGCCTCAGTCTCAAAAATAAAAATAAACTATAAAAAAATTTAGAAACTGAGGTAGAAAATTAATAAAATTCTTATATTTAAAAACGTTTTGTTTAGAAATGAAATTTTAGGGACACCTTGGTGGCTCAGTCAATTAAACCTCTAACTTTGACTCAGGTCATGATCTTATGGTTTGTGAGTTCGAGCTCTGCATTGGGCTCTGTTTTTGACAGCTCAGAGCCTGGAGTCTGTTTCAGATTCTGTGTTTCACTCTCTCTCTGGCCTCCCTATTGATGCTCCATCTGTCTCTGTCTCTCTCTCTGTCTCAAAAATAAACATTTAAAAAAAGAAATGAAATTATAGTTCAGGAAAAATCAATCATTGGGTTCTTCAGAAGTTGATCTGAAATATTTATTTTTCTTAATTTAAAATATTTTTTTCTAAAGCAATTGCTGGTATATTTTACATTTGTGATCTTTCTATGAAAATGAAAGGTATTGTTGGTCTGCTTGGTTCTAGGAATGGATCATAGCCTTACTTTCATTGTAAGAGGAGGAATATATTTGAAACATACTACATTTTTTAATGTATTTTCAGTACTTATTCATAAAAATTTTATTAGAGCCTTTTAATGGTTGATTTTAATGAATATTCTTTACTATTTTACTATCAATGAAGACATGCCAATAAGTCAAAATGTTTGCTCTTTATGAGTACACAGTTTAAAATTATATAGAGGGTTTCCTTTTAAAAATTCATCTTTTTATGTAGTATTTTTGGGGTTATATTTTGTTATTCTGGTTCTGCAATTACATAACAGTGTGCTTCATTTTGTTGGATCTTTCACAACATTATCTTAAATTACACATACGAATGAAGTCATACGGTATTTGTCTTTCTCTGACTTATTTCATTTAGCATAATCTACTTCCATCCACATATTGTAAATGGCAAGATTTCATTCTTTTTGATCACCAAGTAATATTCTATTTTGTGTGTGTGTGTGTACACTCTTCTCTATTCATTTATCAGTCGATGAATGTTTTTTTTCCCATACTTTGGCTATTGTCTATAGTGCTATTATAAACATTAGAGTACTTGTGTCCCTTCAAATCAGAATTCTTATATCCTTTGGATAAGTACCTACTAGTGCATTTGATGAGTCATTGGGTAGCTCTATTTTTTTTTTTACTTTTGGAGGAACCTTCATACTGTTTTCCATAGTGATTGTACCAGTTTGCATTCCCACTAACAGGGCAAAATGGTTCCTCTCTCTCTGCATCCTTGCCAACATCTGTTGTTGCCTGAGGTATTAATTTTAGCCATTCTGCACCCTCCTACACTGTTGGTGGGAATGTAAACTCATACAGCACCTCTGGAAAACAGTGTGGAGGTTCCTCAGGAAACTAACAGTAGAACTCCCCTATGACCCAGCAATAGCACTGCTAGGAATGTACCCAAGGGATACAGAAATGCTGATGCATAGGAGCACATGTACCCCAATGTTCATAGCAGCACTCTCAACAATAGCTAAAATATGGAAAGAGCCTAAGTGTCCATCAATGGACGAATGGATCAAGAAGATGTGGTTTATCTATACCATGGAATACTACATGGCAATGAGAAATAATGAAATCTGGCCATGTGTAACAACATGGATGGACCTTGAGGGTGTTATGCTGAGCGAAATAAGTCAGGCAGAGAAGGACAAATATCACATGTTTGCACGTATAGGAGGATTAGGAGGAACTTAACTGAGGAACAGGGGGAGAAAAAGGGGGGAAATGGTGGGGGAAAGGGAGAGAGGCAAACCATGAGAGACTCTTGAATGCTGACAAAAACTGAGGACTGATGGAGGTGGGGGGGTGATGGGCATGGAGGAGGATACTTGTGGGGATGAGTACTGAGTGTTATGTGGAAACTAATTTGACAATAAACTATTTGTAAAAAAAAAATAAATAAAAATAAAAAAAATTTAGCCATTCTGACAGATGTGAGGTGGTATCTGTGTGTGGTTTTGATTTGTATTTCCCTGATGAGGAGGGATGCTGAGCATCGTTTCATGTGTTTGTTGGCCATCTGGATGTCCTCTTTGGAGAAGTGTCTGTTCATATCTTTTGCCCATTTCTTCACTGGGTTGTTTTTCGGGTGTGGAGTTTGGGGAGTTCGTTATAGATTTTGGATATTAACCCTTTATCTGATATGTCATTTGCAAATATATTTTCCCACTCTGTTGCCTTTTAGTGTTTCTGGTTGTTTACTTTTCTGTGCAGAAACTTTTTATATTGATGAGGTCCCAAGAGTTGATATTTTGCTTTTGTTTTCCTTGCCTCTGGAGACATGTCAAGTAAGAAGTTGCTGTGGCTGAGGTCAAAGAGGTTGTTGGCTGTTTTCTCCAGTAGGATTTTCGTGGCTTCCTGTTTTACAAAATGTCTTTCATTCATTTTGAGTTTATTTTTCTGTATGGTGTAAGAAAGTGTTCCAGGTTTCCCAACACCGTTTGCTGAAGAGACTGTCTTTTCTCCATTGGATATTCCTTCCTGCTTTGTCAAAGATTAGTTGGTCATATGTTTGTGAGTTCATTTATGGGTTCTCTATTCTATTCCATTGATCTGTGGGTCTGTTTTTGTGTCCATACCTTACTGTCTTGAGGATTATAGCTTTGTAACACAGCTTAAAGCCCGGAATTGTGATGCCTCCAGCTTTGGTTTTCTTTTTGAGGACTGTTTTGGCTATTCAGGGTCTTTTCTGATTCCATACAAATTTTAGGATATTTTTTTCTAGATCTGTGGAGAATGCTTGTGTTATTTTGGTTTGCACTGAATATGTAGATAGCTTTGGATAGTATTGACAGTTTGACAATATCTGTTCTTCAATCCATGAGCATAGAATGTTTTTCCTTTTTTTTTTCAAAGCAATCTTTTTTTTTTTTAATATTTTATTTATTTCTAGGAGAGAGAGAGACAGCTTGAGCAGGGGAGGGTCAGAGAGAGAGGGAGTCACAGACTCTGAAACAATCTCCAGGCTCTGAGGTGGCAGTCAGCACAGAGCCCGACGTGGGGCTCGAACCCACGAACCGCGAGACCATGACCTAAGCAAAAGTCAGACGCTTAACCGACTAAGCCACCCAGGCACCCTGTTTTTTCCTTTTTGTGTGTGTCATCTTCAACTCTTTTTATAAGCTTTCTATAGTTTCCAGATTTTTCACCTCTTTGGTTAGGTTTATTGTTTGGTGCAGTTGTAAATGAAATAGATTCCTTGATTTTCTGCTTCGATTTTATATTTTGTGACTTTGCTGAATTCATGGATCAGTTCCAACAGTTTTTGGGTGGAGTCTTTGGGTTTTCCTCATGGAATATCACATCATATGCAAAGAGTGAAAATTTGACTTTTTCCTTGCTGATTTGGATGCCTTTTATTTCTCTGTGCTGTCTTATTGCTGAGGCTAGGACTTCGAATACTATGTTGAATAACAGTTGTCAGTGGGACATCCCTGTCATGTTCCTGATCTTAGGGTAAAAGCTCTCAGTTTCTCCCCATTGAGGATGATATTAGCTGTGGGCCTTTCATATATGGCTTTTATGATTTTGAGGTGTGATCCTTCTATCCCTACTTTTGTGAGGGATTTTATCAAGAAACGATGTTGTATTTTGTCAAATGCTTTCTCTGCATCTGTTGAAAGGATCATGTGGTTTCTTTTTTCTTTTATTAATGTGATGTGTTATCTTGATTTTTGTGGATATTGAACCAGCCCTGCATTCCAGGAATACATCCTACTTGATCATGGTGAATAATTCTTTTAATGTATTGTTGGATCTGCTTCGCTAATGTCTTATTGAGGATTTTTGCATCCATGTTCATCAGGGAAATTGGGCTGTAGTTCTCCATTTTAGTGGGGTCTTTGTCTGGTTTGGGAATCAAGGTAATTCTGGCCTTGCAGAATGAATTTAGAAGTTTTCATTCCATTTCTATTTTTTGAAAAGCTTCAAAAGAATATGTATTCACTCTTCCTTAAATGTTTGGTAGAATTCCCCTGGAAAGTTATCTAGCTCTGGACTCTTGTTTTTTGGAAGATTTTTGATTACTAATTCAATTTATTTACTGATTATGGGTATGTTCAAATTTTCTATTTCTTCTTGTTTCAGTTGTGGTAGTTCATACGTTTCTAGGAATTTGTCCATTTCTTCCACATTGCCAAATTCGTTGGTATATAATTGCTCATGATATTCTTATTGTTTTTCTGCAGTGTTGTTTGTGATCCCCTCTTTCATTCTTGATTGGAGTCTTTTCCTTTTTGAACAACTGGCTAAGGGTTTGTCAATTTTGTTAATTCTTTCAAAGAACCAGCTCCTTGTTTCATTGATCTCATTTTTAAAAATTTCCATATCATTTATTTCTGCTCTTATCTTTATTATTTCCCATCTTCTGCTGGTTTTTCGCTTTATTTGTGGTTCTTTTCCCAGGTCTTTAAGGTATAAGGTTAGGTTGTATATCTGAGACTTTTCTTTAGGAAGGTCTGGATTACTATATGCTTCCATCTTATGAACAACCCTTCTTCATCCTAGAGGTTTGGGGCTGTTGTGTTTTCATTTTCATTGGTTTCCATGTATTTTTTAAATTACTTTAATTTCTTGGTTAACCCATTCATTCTTTAGTAGGATGTTCTTTAGTCTCCAAGTATTTGTTATCTTTCCAAATTTTTCCTTGTGGTTGATTTTGAGTTTCATGGCATGTGGTCTGACAATATGCAAGGTATGATCTCAATCTTTGTGTACTTGTTGAGGACTGATTTTTGTCCCAGTTTGCCATGTATTCTTAAGAATGTTTCATGTGCATTTGAGAAGAAGGTGTATTCTGTGGCTTTAGGGTGAAATCTTCTGAATGTATCTGTTAAACCCATACAAGGACCTTCCACAATATTAGTTGATTATGGTTTCACTTGTACTATCAATTTTGTTGTAGGCTGACAATATTCACCTCAGTACATTTTAAGACCATGTGAGGTTAACTGAAATATGAATCATCTTTATGCCCTTTACCCATAAATTAGGTATTTGCCTGTATAAATATCACCAAAACATACTTTGATCGTGACTCATGTTCATTTCTTTCCTTTGTTAGTGTTCAGTGAATGTTGTATCATATCTAAGTGAGTTGTCATAATAGAAGTAATTTCATCATCTATTGGTAAATTTATATTGCCTTTGCATGGGAAAATTTTTTTGTGAATTTAAATATTTTTGAGATGGGGCGCCTGGGTGGCTTAGTCGGTTAAGCATCCGACTTTAGCTTAGGTCACGATCTCGCGGTTCGTGGGTTCGAGCCCCGCGTCGGGCTCTGTGCTAACTGCCAGCTCAGAGCCTGGAGCCTGTTTCAGTCTGTGACTCCCTCTCTCTCTGACCCTCCCCTGCTCACGCTGTCTCTCTCTCTCTCCTAGGAATAAATAAAACATTAAAAAAAAAAACTTAAAAAAAATAAATATTTTTGAGAGAGAGAGAATGAGAGAAAGAGAGGAAGGGGCACAGAGAAAGGGAGATACAGAATCTGAAGCAGGCTCCAGGTTTTGAGCTGTCCACACAGAGCCTGATGTGGGGCTCAAAACCATGATGTGGGTCCAAAGCCACTCAGGCACCCCTGAGAGTAATTTTTAAACATGTTATACCAGTGTATCAAGTTTAGGTATCATATTTTATCCCTAATTGTGGCATTATACTCATGACATGCTTTGATACCACTCTCATTAACTTTTAAGTCCTCTGTATTTTTATTGTGGTTACCTTAGAGATTACTTAAAACATCTATAAGATATACTAAACCATTGTAAACTGACATTGTCCATTATACACAAAACCTATACTTGTCATCTCCAACTCTATACTCACTTTATTACTAATATTACAAATTCTATTCTTTGTTGTAAACTTTATTCACCTAGATTTAGGATTTTTATGCTTTTATTTGAAAAAAAAATCCTAGCAGAAATGAAAGCATCATGAGCTACCCAATTACAACACTAAAGATCTCTATAATTGTATAAATATATTTAGCAGAGAGCTATATGTTGTTATGTGGTTTCAGATACGGTTTAAAATATTTTGATTTCAACTAGAAAGACTTCCTTGAACATTTCTATGGGACAGGTATACTGGTAAACTTTAGGGGTGGGGTGGTGTCACTTGGAAAAGGCTTCATTTCTACATTCATGGAAAATAGTTTTTGCCATATAACCTATTCTTGGTGGATAGTTTTTGATCTTTCATCACGTAAATACATTGTCCCATGCACTTCTTCCTCTAAGGTCTATTATCGCACTAATAATCTCAAAGGAGCTCTCTTGTATAAGATGAGCTGCTTTTCTCATGGTGTTTAACAATTCTCTTACCACCTGTGATTTTTTTTTCTAATGTTTTTTTATTTATTTCTGGGAGAGAGAGAGAGAGAGAGAGACAGTGTGAGCAGGGGAGGGTCAGCGAGAGAGGGAGTCACAGATTGAAACAGGCTCCGGGCTCTGAGCTGGCAGTCAGCACAGAGCCCGACGCGGGGCTCGAACCCACGAACCGCGAGATCATGACCTAAGCGAAAGTCGGACGCTTAACCGACTAAGCCACCCAGGCGCCCCAACCACCTGTGATTTTTGATAGGTTAATTATAATGTGTCCCTGTGTTATGGTCTTGACATGTATCCTCCTTTGAATTTACTGAACTTGTTGAATTTCTCTTCTTTCCATATACTTTGGAACTACAAGCCTTTAGTTCTTCATATAATCTTTCACTCTCCTCTCCTTATGAGGAATAAGACTTGGTGTCCCATGAGTCCCTAGACTCTATTCTTTTCCACATTTTTGATTCTCATAGTTACTTTATAACAGCGGTTCTTCTGGTTGTATGATTCTTTCTTCCACTTAACTAAATGTGTTATGTCCCCTTAGTGTGTTTTTAAATTCAGTAATTAAATTCAACTCCTAATTTCAGGTTGATGGTTATACCTTTTCTCTTTGGATTTTCATTTTGGTCATGCAGTTTCCAGATACTGTTTAGTTACCTAGCTATTTCCTCTTATTCTTCAGGAGTATCTTTATGATACATTTTTTAAAAATATTTTTAAACATTTATATTGAGACACAGAGAGATACCGAGCATGAACATGCAAGGTGCAGAGAGAGGAGGAGACACAGAACCTGAAACAGACTCCAGGCTCTGAGCTGTCAGCACAGAGCCCGATGCGGGGCTCGAACTCAGAGTGCAAGATCATGACCTGAGCTGAAGTCGGACGCTCAACCGACTGAGGCACCCCGGCACCCCTGATAAATTTTTTTAAGAATTTATTTTTAACTCATTTCTTCACCCAATGTAGGGTTCCAACTCAGAACCCAGAGGTCAAGAGTCATACCCTCCACTGACTGAACCACCCAGATACCTCATTTAGGATTGGTTTTTGAAATCTTTGTCAGGCAATTAATAGTTCTATATTAAATTAGGGCCAGTTTTGCAGATTTATTTTGTTCCTGATTGAAATCAGTTTTTATATTTATTTGTATACTTTGTGATCTTTCCTTGAATTTTAGAAATTAAAAGGGAGTAGGGATGGGGCACGTGGATGGTTCAGTCGGTTAAGCGTCTGACTTTACCTCAGGTCATGATCTCGCGGTTTGTGGGTTCAAGCCCTGCATTGGGCTCTGTGCTGACAGCTAGCTCAGAGCCTGGAGCCTGCTTCAGATTCTGTATCTCCCTCTCTCTCTGACCCTCCCCTGCTCACGCTGTCTCTATCTCTCTCTCAGAAATAAATAAAAACATTTTTTACAAAGTGGGGGAGGGTGCCCAGGTGGCAGAGTTCATGATTTCATGGTTCAGGAGTTTGAGCCCTGTGTTGGGCTCTGTGCTGAGAGCTTAGAGCTTGCTTTGGATTCTGTGTCTCCCTCCCTCTCTCTCTGCTATTCCCCTACTCCATCTCTATCTCAAAAATAAACATTAAAAAATAAAAATGAACACACTAGCCTCAGGGTGCAGGCTTATGAACTTTTTAGAGGAAATCACAAATAGTAGTAACCCTGGCACCTGTTGCACATCTTGGCCATTTGTAATGTCTGAGGTTTTGAGATTTCCCACTTTAAGCAAGTATAGTTACTTGAGAGTCAATGATACTTTCCTGTTTGTCTTTAGCTCTGTAGTTTCCATTGTTGGAACAAATACTCACCTTTTCTCTGAGCAGCGACCACAGTGCATCCAGAAGGTGCTGTCATTCCCTCAGCTTTGCATATCCTTCTTGCAGAAACAAGACCTTCAGGCAGCTGCAAGTCAGATCATTGAGCATACAGGTCACTCATTGGTTTAACTCCTTAGAGGAGCTAAGAGTTTTCTCACAGTCTTGCCATGGAATCCCAGAGAGGATGAGCAGCTGTTGTGGGCAAGTTTCACAAATGTTTCTTGTCTCTTTGATGTGGCTCTTCTTCATTTGTTTTTGTCTGGGTGTGCTGTGTTTTCCCACAGGCTTCTGGAGCACTCCAAAAGGTCATTTGGTCCATTTTCTATTTCATGGAAGAGCAAAGTGCTGGTATTTCCGATTTCTCCATTCTGCTGATGTCCTATGATGGGTATTCATTTTATACATCATTTTAGCATACATACATGTGGGTTTAGTGAGATAACTTATTTTCTCATAGTTGGGTCTTTCCAGAACACTCTAAGCTTGTTGGCAATGATTGACAGAAAAAGTTTCATTCCTTAGACTTAATTTGGGAAGATCTGGAGGCTGGGGCCCTGAATATTTATACTTAATGACTGACCGTGATAATGATGGGGGGTATGAAGGGTAGAAAGGATATTATGATGGATATGACAAAACTGGCCACATTACCATGATGAAATCCTTATTGACAAAGAGATGAAGGATATAAAAAGGGGGGGGTGGTGAGAACCCCACAGTAAATTATGTTTACAGAACACTGTCTTTTTTTTTTAATTTTTTTAATGTTTTATTTATTTCTGAGAGAGAGAGAGAGAGAGAGCATGAGCAGGGGAGGGTCAGAGAGAGAGGGAGATACAGAGTCCGAAACAGGCTCCAGGCTCTGAGCTAGCCGTCAGCACAGAGCCCAATGTGGGGCTCGAACCCACGAACCGTGAGATCATGACCTAAGCGAAAGTCGGACACTCAACCGACTGAGCCACCCAGGCACCCCTACAGAACACTGTCTTTGAGTGAAAGGACCCAAATCCATTTATTAAACATAGATATTTTCTGAAAGGACATTTGGAAATTCTACAAAGTGACCTAATCATTCAAGCCATTTCGTATATAACACTGGTTTAATCATTCACTGAAACATTTCTGAAAGACATTTAACAATAGAGATAAAAATTCTAAATGTTATTGATTTCAGAAGTCCTTTGTGGAGTATTCTTGATTCTTCAACCAACACATAATCTCCTTTTGTTCTAAAGCCCCTTAATTTTGATAAACATGGTCATATATTAAACATCACTGCTCAATAGTATCACATAATACTTGCTTTGGAGCAAATTTTCATGTTGTGAACTTAGGAAGATCTTCATTGAGTACTCTAATTTTCATAATTACCAAGGAATTTTAATGGAGAGCAAGCTTACCAGTGCAATGAATCTGGGGGAAATGTTAATCCTAAGAACCATTAGAAACCAGTCTATGAGCAGTAAGTATGGCAAACACTTTTATGAAAGCTCAAATTCTAGAAAGGCAATAACTGTGGCAAACCTTTTAAGTTGTTTTCAAAACTCAACAACAGAGATCTTATAATGGAAATTACACTCTTACAAAATAAACACAATGTGGCAAGACTTTACTACCATTCAAAACTTACCCACAAAAGTTTACAAATAGTGGGGTGAAGGCTGAGAAATGTAAAATAAAATGTGAAAAAGCCTTTAAGCAGAGCTACAAACTTTCTGAACACCATAGTACATACTGGAGACAACCCTTAAAATGTAAAGAATGTGGGGGCACCTGGGTGGCTCAGTGGGTTCAGCGTCTGACATATGCTCAGGTCATGAACTCAGTTTGTGAGTTTAAACCACGCATTGGGTTCACTGCTATCAGTGCAGAGACTGCTTCAGATATTCTGTTTCCCCACAACCCTCTGTCTGTCCCATGTTCCTGTTTTCTCAAAAAAAGTCTTTTCAAATAAAAAAATGTAACAAATGTGGCATAACGTTTAACTCTTAAAGCCATTTGATATGAGAAAAGTCGTTACCTGGAACTGAAACCTTACTCAACAGAGAAAACATACTGGATAGAAACACTAAAAATGAAAATCTAATGGCAGACATGTACATGTACAAACAAAATAGTCTTGTAGAGAGGGAGAGTGTGTGTATGTATGATTAGGGGAAAAGGAGAGAACGAGTGAATCCTAAGCAGGCTCCATACTCAATGCAGAGTCCATGTCAGGCTTGATCTCATGACCCTAGGATCATGACCTAAGCTGAAATTAAGAGTCAGACACTCGATTGACTGATCCGCTCAGCTGCCCTCCAAGACAGTCTTTACAGAGGACAAAAACAAAGACATCAACAATTGGCAAACTATGTAACGGAAAGTCAAATGTATATGAAATCAGAATTTATGGGAGAAAGCCTAAGTAAATACCACTTTTGAGATGATTACAAATCAGTGTCTTAGAGACAAGAATGCAAAATTAAAACACTCAGATTATATTTTAGCCTTGGACGATAGAATTGTTAGGTGCACTAACCACTGGACAATCGAAAATCTATATGTAATTCTGAGTCTGCAAAACTTAAAGCCATACCTACTTTTATATGGAAATAGCATATTGTTGATGAGGAGCCTTACCTAGAATATTAACTAACAATCATCACATTACTTGTAGGCTATCTTTTTTTATAATAAAGTAAGCTTGAGGATAGAAAATATTAAGGAAATCATAATGAAGAAAACATGTTTTCAGTACTGTATTCATTTAAAAAATGTGCATATGGACCCACAGTATTCAAACCCATGTTATTCAACAATCAACTGTATTTGCTTCTCTTTAAAAAAAAAAAAAAAGAAAGCTCACTTATTTTGAGAGGGAGGGACTACAAGTGGGGAAAGGACAGGTAGGAGAGAATCCTAAGCCCACTCCACACTGTCAGCACAGAGCCCGATGTTTCCCTCCATTTCGCAAATGGAGAAATTGACCTGAGCTGAAACTGAGAGTCTGATGCTTAATCGATTGACCCACCAAGGCACCCTTCCAACTGTATTTGTTAATATGATTTAAAGGAATAAGGAAGAAGATGGATGTGTGGAGAGGGATAATTAGTACTAGGATGTCTTTTTTTGACCAAATAGAATATATGCACAGTACATATTAATTTTACTCTAAATCTCATGCTATGACTTTATTCATATGTATGCAAATTGATCTGATTGTTGCTATCTCACACATAGGAGGGGTTCTTCTATGATGTGGAATTCATGCATGGCCACTTTTCCATGGAAGATTCAAGAGGCTGTCATTTCCAATGCATGAAGATAATCTAATGGAGATGCTGTTTACAAAAGTGATGTAAGTCAGCATGAAGTAAGTGTTTAGGGCATCATTCTTTGCATTAAAGACAGAAGAACAGTCTAATTTTGAATAGTTTTGCCACTTGCTGTTTAAGGAGAAAACACTGGCAGTTCATTAACTTCTGTATGTGTCTTCATCATACCAATTCAAAGAACATTCATTACACCACTAACAAAGAAATTTTCATAGATACTTGAGGAAAGTATAGGTAACTCTTCTGTAAAAAGGTGTACAATATTGTAAATCCACATTTACTCAAGAATCAGTCTGTTTGAAAACCATGGGAAGTACAAGTCACAGATCTCTGTAGCAGAGGAACAAAAATGGTGTTTGAATATTTCTAATGGTTAAGAATCATACAGCAATCTTGCAGTGCCTTGTTTAGTAAGTGTTTGAACCTAATATATTTTAATGAATAACAGTGAATGGATTTTAATGTATGAGCAAGTGATCTGTAATAGATGTAGTGTTCTCCTACCTTAGCCTGTCCCACCTTCATCAAGGTTGCTGGTAAACAGTAACGCAAAGTACACTAGACCCTTGAACCTCATGGGCTTGAACTGTGGGTCCACTTACAGTCAGATCCATTTACAGTAGAGTAAATGTGTTTTATCTTCCTTCTGATGTTCTTAACATTTTCTTCTGTTGAGCTTCCTTTATTCCAGAATTACCATATATAACACTTATATATAAAATATGTTGACTGTTTTTGATAAAGTTTTTTTTTGGTCAACAGTCAGCTATTGAAATGTTGGGGAGTCAAAGTATACATGGATTTCAACAGCATGAGTGGTGGGTACACTAAACTCTTGCATTATTGAAGGACCACTTGTACCTGTTAAAGCAGTGGAATGAAGCATTACATAAACTTTCCTTTTCCTCTTGTACTTCACTTGATCAGTAATGTTTGTATTGATATAGAGAGATACCTTCCTATAGGCACTCTTGGGAAACATCATCCTTGAGAGATAAAAATGGGACAGGACATCAGTCAGCCTGAGGACAAGGGCTTCTTCTGTTAAAATGTCCAGTCCATCTGTGCTGCAGTGGAGAAATCCCACAGTGTTCCAGCAACCCTGAAAAATATTATTAAATGAAGCAAAGGCACTGAAAGGAGATCAGAGTTCCACAATTGCTTTATGTCAGTTCACCTCCCATGCCAGAGTGTCTGGACCAAGCTTTTGTGATTGATCTAATGAGAAAATTCAAAGAGGAGCATTTGAAAGTCTGATTACATATGACACACAAGGCTCATATACACTATCATAGATTATAGGTATGGGTGCTATATTTGGCCTAGTATTTAAATAAAAACTGATGCTTTCAGGTTTTATGTATATATGTATGCATGTATGTATTTAAAGTTTAGTTTGAGAGAAAGAGGGAGGGCAAGTGTGAGCATGAGTGGGGCAGAGAGAGAGAGAGAGAGAATCACAAGCTCCATGCTGTCAGTGCTGAGCCCGATGCAGGGCTCAAACTCATAAACCATGACATCAAGACCTGAGCCAAAATCAAGAGTCAGACACTTAACCTACAGATCCACCCAGACACCTCAATGTTTACATTTGGATTATGATTTACATACTTGTTCTGGACACTTATTTTATAGCAATTGTGATGTCCTTTGAAGATCATGAGACACCTGATACCAATTTGACCCATTATAGTAGTTTCATGCACTTCCATTTTTTCTATATTCTGTTGCATCCCTACACCGTAAGGTTGATTTCTTCCCCCCTCACTTATCATTAAGTACCTTAGGAGGATTTACTGAAAGAGGTCATCTTTTTTGGAAACTCTCCCATGTTTCACTTTCTTTTTAAAATAAGAAAATAAGGGTTTTCTCCTGTGTTTGCTAGAGATAATGGTGCATGAAGTGGAGATTACAAATCAAGTCAGGGCTTTGTCTTACAAGTTCATTTTATTCCACACTACTGTCACCGTCTTCCTTATCACTGCTCCGCTGCTTCAGAGAAAGAAAATCTGTGTCATATGGTCCACTGACTTCAAATTGTAAAATAGAACTCAGCACAAAAGAGAAATGAGACAAAAACTTTCAATGTTGTTGAAAACTCACAAACAATAGTTATGTTATTTAAATCAGGTGTGTGTTTGTCTTTGTGGTGTGTTTGCAAGACACTATAACCTTCTTCCATAAATAGATTTAGGAGGTTTATGCCCCTGACAACATTTCTTGGTTTCAATGCTAGTTAAAAAATTTTTACATTGTAACTTTTATTCTTTTTCATCCAATTTGTAATTTTTCTATTTTATGTTGTATGTTCACTTCTTTTCGTTGTCACTGCTGTGGTGTAATCAGGTTTACATTGCCCCTGTCACTTTGAAACCTGCTCTGATGCTTCTTTAAGAGTTGCATGTGTATAGCAGTCTGTGTTCTTAGATGAATTCAAAGTCAGACATGCTGAGGTAAAATTCAAGCCCTACTAATACTGAAGCTTGCCAAGATATTTTTTGAATGCTGAAGAATAATCCTATTCTCATAGGTTACTGTAAATTCATGTGTGAATTTGTTAAAAAAAACCAAACAAACAAACAACTGTTAGAATGCTATGTAGTGTGTAGTAAATGTTCAGTAAAAATTGCTCCTGTTCATGTTAGAAGTTGTAATTTCCACAGTAGGTTTTAGGTTCAAAATCATGCTATTTTAAAAGTATGGCTTCTTTTTAATGTTTATTTTGAGAGAGACCTCATCAGTGAGTGAGGGGTGGAGGGGAGAGAGAGAGAGAGAAGGGAGAAAATAATCCCAAGCAGACTCCATGCACAGTGTGGACCCCAATGTGGGGCTCCATCTCTTGATTCTAAGATTATGACCTGAGGTGAAATCAAGAGTTCTACACTTAACCAACTGAGCCACCCAGTCGTCCCAAAAAGTATGGCTGCTGAACTGAAGATACTGGCATCCTTTGCAAGCTAATGAGAAATGTGGAAAACTCAGACTCCACCCAGAAATCCAAACTAGAATAGGAATTTAACAAGATATTCAGTTTGTTACCATATACATTAGCATCAGAGAAGACCACATTAGCTCACCCATCACTTTTCCATCATTCTATGCCTGTCTTTGTCTCTAGCACATTATTTTGATAACTATGGCTTTGTTAAAGGTTTTAAATCAAGAAGTGTGTTGCTACCAATGTACTCTTTTTTTTTTTTCAAGATCATTCTCAGTACTTGTTTTCCTGTGAAATCAATATGCATGTTAGGATGGGTATTGATCTTTCTGCCTAAAATGCCATTGGGATTTTCATAGAGATTGCATTAAATCTCTACATCACTTTGAGTAGTATTGACAACTTACTACTGTTCTTTTTAATGTTTATTTTTTGAGAGAGAGAATCTGAAGCAGACTCCAAAGCCTCAGCTGTCAGCAAAGACCCAGGGTTCAAATCCACAATTCACGATATCATGACCTGAGCCGAAGTCAGACGCTTAACCAACTGAGCAACCTGGTACCCTAACAGCTCACTAGTGTTAAGTGTTCCTATGCAAGAACATGTATGTGGTTCCACTTATTTTTCTTACAATTCCTGTACAGTATTCTCTAGTTTTCATCACAGTACTTACCACCTCTATCTTGTGTCAAATCCTATGAGTTTTTTCTTTGTGATGCTATTGTAAATGTAATTATCTTCATTTGGGGATTGTTTGTTGTGTAGAAGTACAAAGTATTCTGTAACTTTGTAAAACTTGTTTTAACAGGTTTTTAAAGGCAAGGATTCTTCAGAGAGGGAGGAAGATGGGGGCAATGTGGGAGGACCCTAGGCTCATCACAGCCCACAAACACAACTGGATAACTACCAAATCATCCTAATACCCATAAAAGCACCTGAAATGCTGACAGAGAAACTCCCCAACTGAGGGAAGAGCATAAAGACTGTAGACAGTACAGAGATACGGCTTAGAAACAGACTATACTGCTACAGAGGATATGGAGCTATGGTTGTGGAGGAGGAGGAGAGAAAGAAGAGCACACAGGGGAACATAGTAGAACATTTCCCCAAAGTCATGGCTTAGAAAAGGAGAAGGGCTCAACTTTGTGAGTTCTTGCAGCCAGTATGGCATAAAGCATAGAGTTTTAAAGGCCAGCAAGAGAGAGAAGGGCACTGCACTGCTCCTGGAGAGAAGGCAGGCACACAACCCCCATGTAGACAACTTGGAAACAGGGATCTGAAGAACACAGAGCACAGAGGGGTGAGATTATTCACGATTCTAGGAGCACTTCCTTCAAAGGTATCATTCACTGAGATGCCTGCCTGAGAAAAACGGAGATGGATGGCACCATTTCCTTCCCCCACCCTTCAGCATAAACAATCACCTGAGTGAAGCAGCTCAGTAGGTTGTTTAAGTTGTTTACGGGAACCCCCACCCGACTGTGCTGTGGTGGGCGTGCCATTCTGAGTTAAGCTTGCCTGAGGCCCAGCAAGGTCAACCCCTCTCCAGCAGATCTATATAAACCGGTAATCACACCTGTCTTTTGTTCTGACAGTTCTGCATAGCGCCTAAGTTGTGGTGAGTTGGTGTCAGGTCTTATTTCACAAACAGACCTCAGCACAACTAGTGAACACTTCAGGCCAGACACCAAATACTGCTCACAGAAGACAAGGAGAGCATCTGCAGGTCACTGGCCTGCAGTGAGGAGACATAACTGGTTTTTGAACATACAGAGGAAAGCAGAGACTTCTACAAAATGCCTAGATGGAAGGTTTCCAAAATGTAAGAACAAGATATGGCCTTGGACAGAGATCTATGCAAAACAGTTGTCAGTAACGTGCCAGATAGAAAATATAAGGCATTAATCTTAAATACTCATTGCATTAAGAATATAAAACATTAAGGAGACCCTTCCTGCAGAGCTAAGAGTTAAAGAATCAGAAATTAACCTCATCAACATAGAAAGCTTCTGCCCAGTGAAGGAAACAATCAGCAAAACTAAAAGGCAATCAATACAATGGGAGATATTTGCAAACGCTTTATCAGCTAAAGGGTTAGTATCCAAAATCTATAGAGAATTCATCAAGCTCAGCACCCAAAAAGCAAATAATCCAGTGAAGAAACAGGCAAAAGACATGAGTAGACACTTCTCCAAAAGGATACATCCAGATGGCCAACACACACACACACACACACACACACACACACACACACACACACACAATGTTCAACATCACTCATCATTGGAAATACAAGGCAAAGCCACAATGAGATATCACCTCACACCTGTCAGAATGGCTACCATTAACAACACAGGCAACAACCGATGTTGGCAAGGATACAGAGAAAGGATCCCTTTTGCACTGCTAATGGGAATGCAAACTGGTGCAGCCACTCTGGAAAACAGTATGGAGGTTCCTCAAAAAATTGAAAATAGAACTACCCTACAACCCAGCACTTGCACTACTAGGTATTTATCCAAGGGATACAGGTATGCTGTTTTGAAGGGACACATGCACCCCAATGTTTATAGGAGCATTATCAACAATAGGCAAAATATGGAAAGAGCCCAAATGTCCATCAACAGGTGAATGGATAAAGAAGATGTGGTATATATATACAATGGAGTATTACTCAGAAATCAAAAAGAATGAAATCTTGCCATTTGCAACTACATAAATGGAGGTAGAGGTTATGATGCTAAATGAAATTAGAGAAAGACAAATAACATATGACTTCACTCATATGGGGATTTAAGATACAAAACAGATGAACATAAGGGAAGGGAAACAAGAAGACTATTAAGACAGGGAGGCGGATAAAACATAAGAGACCCTTCAATATGGAGAACAAACAGAGGGTGACTGGAGGTGTTGTGGGAGGGGGAATGAGCCAAATAGGTAAAGGGCTTTAAGAAATCTACTCCTGAATCATTGTTGCACTATATGCTAACTTGGATGTAAATTAAAAGAAAAAGAATCAGAGATGAAAAATGCAATAAACAAGATTAGAAATCAGCCTGATGCAATAAACAGCAGGCTGGAGGAAGGAGAGGAATGAATTAGTGGCCTAGAAGACAAAATAATGGAAAATAAGGCAAAGCTGCCACCTGCCCACGACAACCACCACTACCCCCTGCCCTGCAGCCACCACCACAGCCACTACGCCTCAGAACTGGCTGTATGATTAAGCCACAATCTTCAATGAGTAAACATGTTCCTCAGTTCTGTGGTGTTCTTGTTCACACATTTATGGAGTTTCTGAAGGGCAGTGGAGATTACTGTCAGGCATGGCACGACCTCTATGCAGAGAAGTGAACTGTAGAAATTCATTACTACTCCACCAAGAAGCTCCCATAAGAGTGGTTAACCTGGACACAGAAGTGTTGAATTGAAATCCACAGAACATTTCACAAGAGTTCTGACCTGGATGGGGTAAACCTCAGTGCACTTCCTTTCTATTGCCTCAGTATTACTGTACTGAAGAATTGCTGCTGCTTGTTAGGAGGTTCATTTCATTTCCCATTACTCCCAACTTCATACTCAAAGCACGGAGAAGTTCGAGTATATTGAAGTAGCCTCAGTTAGTATCCAAAATCTATAAGGAACTCACCAAACTCCACACCCAAAAACCAAACAACCCAGTGAAGAAATGGGCATAAGACATGAACAGACACTTCTCCAAAGAGGACATCCAGATGGCCAACAGACACATGAAACGATGCTCAGCATCCCTCCTCATCAGGGAAATACAAATCAAAACCACACTGAGATACCATCTCATGCCGGTCAGAGTGGCTAAAATGAACAAATCAGGAGACTCTAGATGCTGGCGAGGATGTGCAGAAATGGGAACCCTCCTACACTGTTGGTGGGAATGTAAACTGGTGAGCCCCTCTGGAAAACAGTATGGAGGTTCCTCAAAAAATGAACAATAGAACTCCCCTATGACCCAGCAGCAGCACTGCTAGGAATTTACCCAAGGGATACAGGAGTGTTGATGCATAGGAGCACATGTACCCCAATGTTCATAGCAGCACTCTCCACAATAGCCAAAACATGGAAAGAGCCTAAGTGTCCATCAACAGACGAATGGATCAAGAAGATGTGGTTTATCTATATGATGGAATACTCCATGACAATGAGAAAGAATGAAATCTGGCCATGTGTAGCAACATGGATGGACCTTAAGTGAGGGTGTTATGCTGAGCAAAATAAGTCAGGCAGAGAAGGACAGATACCATATGTTTGCACATATAGGAGGATTAGGAGGAACTTGATGGAGGACCATGGGAGAGAAGAAGGGGAAACATAATTGGAGAGAGGGAGGGAGGCAAACCATGAGAGGCTCTTGAATGCTGAGAACAAACTAGAGCTGATGGGGGTGGAGGAGAGGGGAAGGGGGTGATGGGCATGGGGGAGGGCACTTGTTGGGATGAGCACTGGGTGTGACATGGAAACCAACTTGACAATAAACTATTTAAGAAAATAAATAAATGAAAAGCCCAAAGAAAACTTGAAAAAAATAATGGAAAATAATAAAGCTGAACAAAAGAGAAAAATTTTGCAACAGGAGAATAGACTTGGAGAAGTCAGTGAATCCATCAAAAGTAATGACATTTTTATTATAAAAGTTCCAGAAGAAGAGAGAAAGGGGAAGAAATTTACTGCATGAAATAGAAAATGTCCCTACCCTGGGGAAAGAAACAGACATCCATATCCAGGAGACACAGAATATATGCATCAAAATAAGCAAGCAGCAGTCCCACACTGATACATATTTGAGTTAAACTTGCAAAATATGGTGATAAAAAACATCTAAAAAGCAGCAAAAGCAGTCCTCACTGGCAAGTAAAGTCTCACTTGAAAGGGAGTCGAGCTCTTTGATAACTGCAGAGGCGACTTGGGATTCTCTGTTCCCTCTCTCTAGGTCCCTTCCCTGCTCTCTCTCCATCTCGCAATCTCTCAAAAATTAAACATTTTTTAAAAAGAATATAAAATTGAAATAAACTTAATTCAAGTATTTATAGTATAAATTTTTTTTAAATGTTTTATTTATTTCTAGAGAGAGAGAGAGAGACAGCGTGAGCAGGGGAGGGTCAGAGAGAGAGGGAGTCACAGACCGAAACAGGCTCCAGGCTCTGAGCTGGCAGTCAGCACAGAGCCCGACGCGGGGCCCGAACCCACCAACCGCGAGATCATGACCTAAGCGAAAGTCGGACGCTTAACCGACTAAGCCACCCAGGCGCCCCAGTATAAATTTTTTTTTAATGGAGGGTCTACTAGATAAAATTAGCAGAAACAGTTCGAGAGGACCAAACAAACCAGAAACAACAAAAATATAAGGATTCCCTAGGATCTGTATAGATCATGTCATCTATGAACAGAGATTCTTTTGTTTTAATCTTTTTCATTTAGGGTGCCTTTCATGTATTTTTTTTCTTGCCCAATTGTTCTGACTAGACCATCCAATGCCACATTGCATGGAAGTGGTGATGCTTCATTACCTTGTTTCTGATCATACAGGAGAAGCTTTTAGTCTTTTACTATTGAGTATGTGAGATTTCAGCTTTCCATACATAAATGGCCATTATTAGGTTGTGGTTATTTCCTTCCTTTCCTGCTTTATTGTGTGTTTTTAATGACGAAATTGTGTCTAATATGCTCACTTTCTGTTCTGCATCAATTAACATGATCATGCCATTTTTGATCTTCATCTGCTAATGTACAGTTTTAAACTGATAGTTTTCAATATGTTGAATTTCAGGAAGAATTTCCACCTTGCTGACATTCCACCAGCCACGTTGCTGACATTCTCTTACTGATTCTAGGTTTATAGACTAGAAGTTGTCATCACATCTGAGAATACTAAGTGGAATGATTTTATTTTTCTGTTAGTTGATATATTTTAGCTTTATCTCCATATGCCACCCTGAGCTTCCTGAAAAAGTCGTACATAGAAGTTTATTTTTAAAACATGTCAATGAGTAGATGTAAACCTGGGCCCTTGAGAATTTACACTTAGTCATAGACCAGGAAAATGATGGAAAGAGTGAAATTCGTCAAAGATATCAGGAAGGACATATCCAAATTGAGACAACTGTGTGTAATACGAACCTCACTGCCCAAACTAGTGAAGGATATAAAACATTTTGGAAAACCTTCCTTCTTAAGTCCATAACTTCAGCAAAGTAGGGTGTTTCTGTAAGCAAAAACTCAAATCAAATGGTGGAATATGCATATCTGTAGCACAATTTGGAAAATCTAGCAAGTTACCAAGTCCATGCTAAAAATAATTATTTGAACCATTTTGAAATAGAATTGCATTGATCTTTCAGTCAAATACTTTAAACATCATAGATTTAATGATGAACAAAAAAGTGCTAAGTGGTTTCAATTTCAGACATCCTTCACCAAGGAGTCAAACCCACAATCCTACCAAAGCATTGTTAATGGAGACAGAATTGCATAATGCAGTGAATCTAAGAAAAAAATTAATAAGGGGTCAGATGTTAATAAATGTCTAAGGACTCATTTTCCAGATAATCAATTTAAATGTAAATAATACATTTAAATGTAATAAACAAGGGAGTGATATTTATCAAAGCTCCAACCTGACTATATATAAGAGTACACATATGGGAGAGAATCCTTATGAATATAATGAATGTGGAAAAGCTCTTAACCAGTCCTCCAATGATGGTGATCATTAGAGGATTCATGTTGGAAAAAAAATTCATCCAGATGTAATAAACCGTGGAACATGTTTAGTCAGTCCTCAAGACTAAATATACAGAAGACAAATGGTACTGGAGAGAAGATGTATATTTGTAAGGAATGTGGCAAAACCTTTAACTGGCACTCAACACTGTCTCATCATCAGTGAATGCTTACTATTGAGAAAACTTACAAATGTTAAAAATATGGTAAAACCTTTAACTATGGCTCATCACTAAATGGACTTAGGCAAATCCATACTGGAGAGAAACCTTAGAAATATCAACAAGGCAAGGTCCTTAAGGGGTACTCTGACCTTACTCAATATCAAAGAATTCATACTGTAGAAAAACCTTACAAATGTAAAGAATGTGGCAAGGCCTTCAGGTGCCATTCAAACCTTACTGTACACTTCAGAATTCATATTGGGGAGAAACCTTACAAATGAAAATGTAGTAAGGCTTTTTACCAGCACTTGCACCTATTTGGCATAACAGAATGGATACTGAAGAGATACCTTGCAAAGATAACGAATGTGGCAAGGCCTTTAAGAAGCACCGAACTCTTTCTTGACATCACAGAATTCAAAGGGAAGAGAAACCAAAGGTAAAGAATGTTCCAAGGCCTTAAACTATCACTCAAGCCTTACTCAACTATCACAGAATCGTACTAGAGAGAATCCTTACTAAAGTAAAGGCATGCGAAGTCCTTTAATCAGAGTTTTACTTTTAGTCATTATCCTGGAATTCCTACTGGAACAAACCTTATATATTTTAAGACAGAGAATTCATAGGAACTGCTTAACCCTACTACACATCAGAGAATTCACACTGGAAAACAATTATATATATGTAAAGACTATGGTAAGGCCTTTAAGCAATGTAAACCTGACTACTTATAAGAGAATATATACTGGAGATGATTTTACAAATACAAAGCATTTGGCAAGCCCTTTAATCCATGTTCAAGTTTTATTCAGTGCCACAGAATTCATACTCAAAGAGAACACTATAAATGCGAAAAGTGTGGTAAAGCTTTTCAGACTGCTCCAGCCTTACTCAGCATCAGAGAGTTCATACTGACGAGAAACATTACAAATGTAAAGAATATGGCAAAATTCTAGATGGAACTGACAACTTACCCAACATCGTGGTTATGTATGGAAAAAAGGAAAATGTACCATGTAACGAGTGGCCCAAGACTTTAACTGCAAATTCAATCCTTTCTCAATACGTCAACATGCACACTAGATTGAAACCCTACAAATATAATGAATGAGAAAAGACCTTGGTTTTAAATAATAGACTTTAGGAGAGAGCTGGACGACCGGCTTGTGAGCGGGCTTTGCGCTTTGCGCGACCAAAGAGCAATTTAAAAATGGGTGATGTTGAGAAGGGCAAGAAGATATTTGTTCAGAAGTGTGCCCAGTGCCATACCGTGGAAAAGGGAGACCAGCACAAGACTGGGCTAAATATCCATGGTTTATTTGGGCGAAAGACGGGCCAAGCCCTAGGATTTTCTTACACAGATGCCAACAAGAACACAGGCATCACCTGAGGAGAGGAGACACTGATGGAGTATTTGGAGAATCCCAAGAACTACCTCCCTGGAACAAAAATGATCTTCGCTCGCATTAAGAAGGCAGGGGAAAGAGCAGACTTGATAGCTTATCTCAAAAAAACTACTAAGGAGTAATAATTGGCCGTTGCCGTATTTATTACAAAACAGAAATGTCTCAAGACATTTTTTTATGTGTACCATATTTAAATTGATCTCATACAGCAGAATTCAGATCATGAATGGCTGATAGAATATTTCTTTTGGACCGTTCTGATTTAAAGAAGATTGGCTTGTGGTTAAATGAATATGATTAGCTTTTTGAACTTTGATAGTAATTCTGTTTCAGCAAGTGCTGTCACTGTTTTCCCCTTCAAAAAATATGATTGGAATTGATTAGATGTTCAGCTTTTCAAACATGATAAGTGCCACCTCTAAACTTATAGGAGATTGATTTATTTAGATTTACATAACTGGTCATATCAGTATATTTAAATACTGAAGAAACCCTTCACTGTATCAGAACAGCAAGCCTCAGCTGTGTTTCAAGTTGTCTGTTAGCCTGTTAAAGGCAAGGGCTGAAGATAAGCTGGCAACGTCCACTTTATGTTTTTAGTCTCATCTGTGCCAATTTAATTAAAATTCCCTGCATTTAAAATGTTGCCTTTTGCTTAAGGAAAGGCATTTGAGTGTAGTTTGTGTATATTAAATAAAGAATATTAACACTTCTCATATTTAAAAATACAGACTTTAGAAAACATTACAGAGTACCAAAAGGAAAGTAACTTGGAAGATATGAATATTTAAAATTGTATTTATTTGAACATTAAATGTCAATAAAGTTCACAGAAGTCACAGTAGAAATCAATACCTCTGTCACTCTATCCAGACATTACATCAAAATACTTAGAAGGATTAATACAAAGTTACACACTTAGAAAATGTATATGCTATTATGTTTCAACAGTTAGAAGGGATAGATTTTTACATATTTAGAATAGCAGTATATATTTTTCTTTGACATTGCCCCTCTTCAAAATTTGTAACTAGCAAATATTAATGTTATTTCTACAGTCAAATCAGTTCAGAAAAATTCCTTTATTCCTAGAGCGTGAGTGTTGAGTGTGTGTGTATGTGTGTTTGTGAAGTTATGTGGCTGATCATTGCTGCATGAAAGGTATGAGATACCCTTCCTTAGGTGGAACTCTTGCATACCTATTTTTTCATGGAAGATGAATACAAGATTATATACAATTTATGACAAAAATCTAAATGAAGATTTTTTTTGTAGTTAACTGATGTCAGTTATCATCAAATAGGTGTTAATAACATCATTCTCCTCCATTTAAAGTAAAAAAGTGTCTGAATATTACAAATATGATTTACTAAGTGATCTTTAAGGAAATAGAGGGTTAGTTCAATAAAATAATGATGCATCTTCAGACTAACAAAAGAAGTGGGGAATATGCTTAATCGGGGATGATCTGTTGGTCAATATGTGTGATCTTGAAGTGAGTAAACCAGAGAATTTAGGTCAAATCTAAGCTTAGTCTGTATTTTGTCAAAATAAATGTGATTTTTCTAATTTCTTTTTAAAAAGAGAAAATGAATTGATGTGGTAGAAATGGAGAAATTTCCACAGACATAATAAAGATAAAAGCTAAGTCTTACCTAAAATGGCATAGAATTGTACATTGACATTTTAAAAAAATTACCTGAGGCCTGAAAGTATTTTAATATGCTAAATTAAAGTGTTAAAAACTTAAAATACACTATTATAAGGTGTTTTTAAGCCTCACGATAACCACACAGCAAAAACCTGTTGTAGATATACAAAAGAGAAAAGGCCAGAAGTACACCCCTATAGAAATGATCTAATCACCAATTGTGCTCGCTTCGGCAGCACATATACTAGAAATGATCTAATCACCAATAAAAAGAGCAAATGAATAAGAAAAGTCAAATAATTCTAAAACTGCCAGAAAACAAATCAAAGAATGACAACACTAACTCCATCCCTGTATCATTACTTTAAATATAAAGGAACACGAAAAAAGAAAAACAATTTAAAAGAATGGGTGCCTGGTTGGCTCAGTTGGTTAAACAGCCAACTTTGGCCAGGTCACAATCTCACAGTTCGTGGGTTTGAGCCCAGCATTGAGCTCTATGCGGACAGCTCAGAGCCTGCTTCAGATTCTGTGTCTCCCGCTCTCTCTGCTCCTCCCCTGCTCACACTGGGTCTTTCTCTCAAAAATAAACATTTTCTGAAAATTAAAAAATATAAAAAGGGACAGCCGTATTGAAATGAGATCATTTAGAAAGTTCAGGAAATCAATCTGCATCTCTGGACCATGGGCTGACTGCCCTCCCTATTTTGTGAGGGCTGCCTGGACAGCATGGGTTGAGAGTCCAAGTCCCAGTCCCAGGAGGAGACTGAGGTGACACCATTTTGCGTCCCCCAACACCAACACAGTGGGACTTGAGAGAGCAGCACAGCAGCCCACAGTGGAGGCAGGACACGCTTACACCAAACCCCGCCCCTCTGTGCCTGGCAACTGCTTACTTAGTGGAACAAGGCTAATTGACCCAACATAACCAGCCTCCCCTCCAGACCAGCGCAGCCACCACACCCATGCACCGACAGACAACTTTTTTTTTTTTTTAAATGTTTTCATTTATGTCTGAGAGAGAGAGAGGCAGCATGAGCAGGGGAGGGTCAGAGAGAGAGGGAGACACAGACTCTGAAACAGGCTCCAGGCTCCGAGCTGGCAGTCAGCACAGAGCCCGACGCGGGGCTCGAACCCACGAACCGCGAGATCATGACCCAAGCGAAAGTCGGACGCTTAACTGACTAAGCCACCCAGGCGCCCCCCGACAGACAACTTTTCCCCCCTCTTTCTTTCCCTCTTTTTAATTTGGCTCAGACTTTGATTTTTTTTTTTTTGCCATATATGTATGTATTTAATCAGGCTTTTTAATTTTATTCTTGTTCCATCTTTTTCTTAGCCAGCCTCCTCCTGTCGTCATCGTCCTCCTCCTTCCGGTTTCCTTAGAATCAGCCTTATATCTTTTTGAATCTCTATTTGGTTTTCTTTTTTCCCCTTTTAGGTTTTTTTTTTTTTTTT